>NW_020628597.1:0-1316 GCF_003573695.1 Papaver somniferum
TGTCTTGCTAGCATAATAAATCACATGAAGTAATTTGTTTTCTCGCTATCCTAAAACAACACCTATAACATAATCTGAAGCATCGCACATAATCTCAAAGGGTAAGTTCCAATTAGGTGCCTGGACTATGGGAGCGGTAGTGAGTAAGGTTTTAAGCTTCTCAAAAGCTTCTAAACAAGCATCATCAAAGACAAACTTAACATCTTTTGCAAGTAAATGGCAAAGAGGTGTAGAAATTAAGCTAAAATCCTTGATGAATCGACGATAAAAACCTGCATGTGATGATTTTTTAAAAGTGATTGTAGTTGTAGTGGTAAAAAGGTTCTTTTAAGACTTGTGAAGAAAACAATTTTCAGATTTAAATTAAACAGGCAAATAAATAAATTTGTTCAAAGTTATAGAGAAAAACACCAAGACTTGGATTCCACCATTGACCAATTTAAATGATAAATTCTAACTAATATTCATGCAATTCTATCTTTTAAAATAATTCTAATATTTGCCTCTAATAAATTTTTGAAGTAATAGCTGTAAACACAAAGCATGAAACATCAAAAGTTTTAAAACCCAGCATGTTCAATCAAAACAACTCACAACTACTCAATAAAAATCAATTTTTCTATTTTAATTCCATGCAAATAATCATATAAAAATATTGCAAATAAATAATTAAAACATAATTATACCAATTAATGTGGAATAATGGCTTCCTCCGTTGCCTCGGCTAATGGGTTTATCTCCTCATATTAATAACTTGCTCAAGATACATGATTATAGCCAAAAAGTTGATTAAAAGATGAAGAAGTACTAAAACAGGAAGTTTAAGACTCACAGAAAGTGTCACAGATAAACGATACAAATAAACTGCTTCTGTCTCCGTAATTCTAAGACCGTACCGCCACTGTCGTTGTTACTATTGAGGAACGAATGGCTTTAAGTGTCTGTTCTTCGTGTTCTTGAAGGTCTTCAATGGCGGCAGCAACAACAACAACAACAATATCTCTTGTAACTTATTCTTCTCGTCTTTCCTGAACTCCAAACTCTCTCCTAAGGGTTTCTAACCCTTCTCTGACATAAACCCAACTATTTATAGCCATCAAACTCCCTAGAAACTCGATCAAATTCGAGAATAATTCCATTATTCTTCTCGGGCAGTTGGAAGAGAAATCACTTTTCTGTTGATTCACGTGTTGCTGTTAGCTATTCTCTCGTCACCAAACTCTCCTCTGACTCGAACTCAACTGAATTGGTATATATCCAACGTGAGAATCTCCCAAAAATCTCTCCTACAATCCTTGAACCCTAAACAGAGAAGC
>NW_020628598.1:0-972 GCF_003573695.1 Papaver somniferum
AAGCAAGAGCTAGAGAAGCAAGACTTAAAATACCAATGGGGTAAAATGATAATGCAAGCATGAACCAAACTATACTAAATGAATTGGAGGATATAAGGGCGATGATGGGTAATACTCGCAAAGATAAAGGAAGGAGACAATTGGAAGATGCAATTGAGGAGGCAGGAAGGTCCCCGTTTGTGCGAACAATTCAATGTGCAGGAATACCTTTAAAATGTACCTTACCAGCGTTCACTAGCATATTCGATGGGAATACTTGCGCGATACAGCATATCAAACCATACAACCTATCTTTGTTACAATGGGAACATAATGACGTGGTGCTATGCAAATATTTCCCAGCAAGCCTATCAGGAGAAGCACTTAAATGGTTCGATGGTTTGAGCGTAGGGACAATTGCATCATTCAGCCAGTTGCAGAGCATCTTCCTAGGGGCTTACATCAGTAACAACATGTTGCGACCAGGGATTGAGAAAGTCTTATGTCTAAGAAGAAGAGTAAATGAAAGCTTGCGCGACCTGACAGGGCGGTGGAGAAAAATGTGTAGTGAGATGGCGAGAAGAGTTTAAGAAAGAGATTTGCGTTTATTAACGCACTCTTCCCAACAGATTTGCTATATACACAGATATTTAGGCTAAAAGATACCATGGCCATGACTGAGTTGCTCGAGTACCAGGGGGAGTACATCGCCCTTGAAGAAAAGAAGAGGGAGATGGAATCCTATCCAGTAGCACAAAGCACAGCTAAGGAAGGAGGAGCAAGACTTTTTCCAAGAACTGCAAATGTGATTGCAGAGCCGTCAAAAGAACAGGAAAGGCTGGTAGCTACGGGAATCAGAGATCAGGAAATGCTGGATCGAGAGTACCAAGAGCGACAATACAACCAAAAAGGATATGAAGAAAACAATCAAACAGGAAGATATGATGAGCAAACTGGAAATTATAATAACCAAAGAAGAGGGTACAATAACCA
>NW_020628599.1:0-448 GCF_003573695.1 Papaver somniferum
ATTAGTTCTGCATGGTCTTTCATCCTTCTTCTATTGTGAAATTTGACTTCCTTCATATTTTCTTCAATCAACGTACATAGAAATGCAATTTTTACTACACATATTGCCTTGGAACATATTAATTGTAATTACAATACATTTTTCAAACTTTTTGTGTTATAGATGAGTTTATCTAGTTTACAATTTAGTTTCAGAAATCAATTTCTGACTTATAACGAAATGTGTAGACTTTTTTGATTTAACGTATATTAAATTCAACATTTTTATGAACTCTTGCTTTCTGTGTTGGCTTTGTTTTTCTATTTGATTCAAGATAGATGGAATTTGTTAGGATTTAGATTAGTTCTGCACGGTCTTTCATCCTTCTTCTATTGTGAAATTTGAGTTGCTTCATATTTTCTTGAATCAACGTACATAGAAATGCAATTTTTACTAGACGTATTGCCTT
>NW_020628600.1:0-451 GCF_003573695.1 Papaver somniferum
TGGTCTTTCATCTTTCTTCTATTGTGAAATTTGACTTCCTTCATATTTTCTTGAATCAACGTACATAGAAATGCAATATTTACTAGACGTATTGCCTTAGAACATATTAATTGTAATTACAATACATTTTTCAAACTTTTTATGTTAAAGATGAGTTTATCTAGTTTACAATTTAGTCTTAGAAATCAATTTCGGACTTATAACGAAATGTGTAGACTTTTTTGAGTTAACGTATATAAAATTCAACATATTTGTGAACTCTTTATTTTTGTGGTGGCTTTGTCTTTCTATTTGATTCAAGATAGATGAAATTTGTTAGGATTTGGATTAGTTGTGCATGGTCTTTCATCCTTCTTCTATTGTGAATTTTGACTTCCTTCATATTTTCTTGAATCAACGTACATAGAAATGCAATTTTTACTAGACGTATTTCCTTAGAACATATTAATTG
>NW_020628601.1:0-791 GCF_003573695.1 Papaver somniferum
GAACATATTAATTGTAATTACAATACATTTTTCAAACTTTTTCTGTTAAAGATGAGTTTATCTAGTTTACAATTTAGTCTCAGAAATCAATTTCCAACTTATAATGAAGTGTGTAGACTTTTTTGAGTTAACGTATATTAAATTCAACATTTTTATGAACTCTTTCTTTTTGTGTTGGCTTTGTTTTTCTATTTGATTCAAGATAGATGGAATTTGTTAGGATTTAGATTAGTTCTGCATGGTGTTTCATCCTTCTTCTATTGTGAAATTTGAGTTGATTCATATTTTCTTGAATCAACGTACATAGAAATGCAATTTTTACTAGACGTATTTCCTTAGAACATATTAATTGTAATTACAATACATTTTTCAAACTTTCTTTGTTAAGGATGAGTTTATCTAGTTTACAATTTAGTCTCAGAAATCAGTTTCGGACTTATAACGAAATGTGTAGACTTTTTAAAATTAACGTATATAAAATTCAACATTTTTATGAACTCTTTCTTTTTATGGTGGCTTTGTCTTTCAATTTGATTCAACATAGATGAAATTTGTTAGGATTTGGATTAGTTCTGCATGGTCTTTCATCTTTCTTTTACTGTGAAATTTGACTTCCTTCATATTTTCTTGATTCAACGTACATAGAAATGCAATTTTTACTAGACGTATTTCCTTAGAACATATTAATTGTAATTACAGTACATTTCTCAAACTTTTTCTGTTAAAATGAGTTAACTGGTTTACAATTTAGTCTCAGAAATTAATTTCCGACTTATAAAGAAATGTGTAGA
>NW_020628602.1:0-768 GCF_003573695.1 Papaver somniferum
TGCATGGTCTTTCAAATTTCTTCTATTGTGAAATTTGACTTCCTTCATATTTTCTTGAATCAACGTACATAGAAATGCAATTTTTACTAGACGTATTGCCTTGGAACATATTAATTGTAATTACAATACATTTTTCAAACTTTTTCTTTTAAGGATGAGTTTATCTAGTTTATAATTTAGTCTCAGAAATCAATTTCCAACTTATAAAGAAATGTGTAGACTTTTTTGATTTAACGTATATTAAATTCAACATTTTTATGATCTCTTTATTTCTGTGCTGGCTTTGTCTTTCTATTTGATTCAAGATAGATGAAATTTGTTAGGATTTGGATTAGTTCTGCATGGTCTTTCAAATTTCTTCTATTTTTGAAATTTAACTTCCTTCATATTTTCTTGAATCAACGTACATAGAAATGCAATTTTTACTAGACGTATTGCCTCGGAACATATTAATTGTAATTACAATACATTTTTCAAACTTTTCTGTTAAAGATGAGTTTATCTAGTTTACAACTTAGTCTCAGAAATCAATTTCTGACTTATAACGAAGTGTGTAGACTTTTTTGAGTTAACGTATATTAAATTTAACATTTTTATGAACTCTTTGTTTTTGTGCTGGCTTTGTCTTTCTATTTGATTCAAGATAGATGAAATTTGTTAGGATTTGGATTAGTTCTGCATGGTCTTTCAAATTTCTTCTATTGTGAAATTTGACTTCCTTCATATTTTCTTGAATCAACGTACATAGAAATGCAATTTTTACTAGAC
>NW_020628603.1:0-545 GCF_003573695.1 Papaver somniferum
CCTGACCTATTCTCTTATTTTCTTCTAAACCTAGAGCAACAGATTGCTGAAACTGCACAGTATTACGAGTTAACAAAGCAAGAGACTCTTCTAAACTCATAATCTTCTTATCTGCAGGGTTTTGAAACTTTGCCGGAGCTGAAGGATTCTTAGTATAGCCAAAACCTGGGGGAACCTGAGCATTACTAGACTGACCTTGATTCTAGCCCTTGGACCAAGAAAGGTTTGTATGGTTTCTCCAGCCAGGGTTATAGGTTTCTGAATATGGGTCTGTAGATGGGGAAATTTTTTTTGCTGGTTTTTAAGGAATTGAGGAGACGACCGTACGGAGGATACTCCTCGAACCGAGCGAAATGTTAAACCTCACACAGATGCACCGCTGCAAAGGGGGTTCTTTAGATTCGAGAGATCAATCTGTAGTACTCCGGCCTAAATCAAGACAATGACCGTTCCAGAGTAAATTCGGTCACAAGAGAGGATGGGTTGATCTGTAGGAGGGAAGCTGAGAAATGTGTGGAATCAATGGTAATCAAAGATTGTGGGTG
>NW_020628604.1:0-498 GCF_003573695.1 Papaver somniferum
ATATCTTCTTCTCTATCTTCCCATACCTTTGATTTCTTCTCTAACTAACCTATATCATCAACCCCTAAAACTAGAGTTTCAGAGAGAAAGAAAGATCGAGAGGTTGATGTAATAGGTAGGTAGAGTGATGCGTTTGGTTGTTATACGTGGTGGGTATGGTGGTGATTGAGGTTGAGTTGGTGGCGGAGAAAGTGGTAGTAATGGCGACAGTGCAGTGGAGTTGGTGGAGGCGCTGTGAAGAAGAAGAAGGATGAGACGAAGAAAACCCGATAGAATGAATTAGGTGTTGTTTGTTTTGGGAAAATATGTTAGGGTTCTAAGGTGTGTATCGGGAAATCAAGATTTGATGTCTTGCAAAGCTGAGCCGTGGGATAACATCTTCTGGAACGGATCTAACGGCGATATGGAGACAGATCATGAGAGACCGTTGGATGCAAAAATACAACGAAACTGACGGCTCAAGATCGAGTAAGGTGCTGTGGTGTGAAGCGGTTGTAG
>NW_020628605.1:0-561 GCF_003573695.1 Papaver somniferum
TCTTCTTCTTCTTCTTCTTCTTCTTCTTCTTCTTCTTCTTATCTCTCAATAATAATGTTATAACAAAACAATCTCACTAATATAACTCACTAATCAGTTATTAATCATTACACTAACACTAATCAATCGTCACACTAACTAAGTTTATCATCAAGGGTAAAGTAGGTATTTAAAAAAAAATCAGATAAGAAGTGATTGAAAAATACTACCAATATCCACCCCAAAAACTTGAGAGTAGTCCCCCACCTTTTTTGAGTAGTCCCAAAAAATCATTCTTTCCGAATGGCCTTTTGTTTGGTTCATGGGGTGTCTAATTGTTCATGTTAGACGTGGGGTTATCTTCTGTTGTACACGGGCACTCACTCTTTGTGAGTTGCACTTGTATCTCTCACTGTTAGCTTTCCAATGCATGGTGTATTTACAGCTTTGTAATTTTCTAACTTTCCTAATATAATTTTATTTACCGAGCAAAAAAAAAAAAAAAAATGAAACCTGCCCATTTATTTTCTGTGGTTTTTTTGTTTTTAAAGTCAACTTGCTCAGTAAATAAACTTTTCTTGA
>NW_020628606.1:0-1765 GCF_003573695.1 Papaver somniferum
CGAAAATTTAAAATAACAATGCAATTATCTAATTTCCAACCAACGACACTTGTAGAGATTCTTGATCCCAAAAAAGTCTTTAAACGAGGGGTCCTAAGAAATTTTGCCTAATTAGGGTATTTTTCTCTCCGGATAGACGGCTCCACTAGCTCCGGTAAGATTAAAAGTAATCACAAACATCTTCGTCTCATCGTTTGTGATTCCACAATATCTTGTTTCGCTTCCACACGATTAAGATTATTGTGAGGTGATTGATAATACTAGGCCATTCTTCGGGAATATAAGTATGGTTTATCAATTGGTTCCAGTACACCTTGATTTATCAAAAGACGGAACAAAACTCATAGGTATTTATGTGGGAGACAGATTTATCTATTCCAATATACTTTTCTGTGTGAGACACATTTGTTTATCAAGTCTTCGACTTTGGGTCGTAGCAACTCTTGGTTGTGGGTGATATCAGCTAAGGGAATCAAGTGCGTAGAATCCTGCTGGGGTTCAGAGACGTCAAGAGCGCAACTGTACCTTGAACAATGTGAGATTGATTAGGGCTCAACTACGTTGCAGTCCGAAGTTCATTGGTAGTAGGCTATTGTCTGTAGCGGCTTAATACAGTGTGGTGTTCAAAGCTGGACTAGGTCCCGGGGTTTTTCTGCATTTGCGGTTTTCCTCGTTAACAAAATTCTGGTGTCTGTGTTATTTCTTTTCCGCATTATATTTTGTTATATAATAGAAATATTACAGGTTGTGCATAAGTTCAATCAATTGTGAATCCAACCTTTGGTTGTATTATATTGATTGACACTTGAACATTGGTCTTTGGTACCGTTCAAGTTGTTTCACATAATAATCAGGCCCGCAAATTTCTATTTTTTTATTTACTGATTACTTTGTGAAACATAGATATAAAATCTTTGTTATACTTTATCTAGATTGAGTCTGACTGTCTAGTTGATTCTCTTGAAAGTATATTGGAGTTTGTCTATTCAGATTTCCGAACGAGATATTGGGTGTGGTTGTTAGACCCCCGTTATTTCAAACTGCAATAAAACAATCAAAGATGAAGAAAAATATGAACCCAATCATACCAATAAAGTCGAGGCAAAGATTATATCATCTACTTGATTCACCCCGTACTGGTTCTTACAGACTATTAATGTCTATTCTCAGGATACAACGGCTTTCTTATCGATGTAGTAGCATTACAAACTTCAAGAAACGACGAACAAAACTTAAAGTGATGAACTCTCTCTTTAAGACAAACTTGAAAGGTGATTTCTATAAAATGCAATAGAATGATAATTGATTTACTAATTATTTTGCAAACCTAATTGTGCAGGTTATTTATAAATTGTACTAATACCTCTTCACCAAACCATGACGATGCTTCATGGATCCACTTATGATCGATTCTTATGAAATATTATGTTCTTCCACGTTTCTGATAACGGTTCTTATGGTTTCCGAATTGAAACTACCCTAAAAAACCGTACTACAAACATAATTGGGTCAAATCCAATTAACTCAAATCCCAACTTCATTAGGTACTAGAAACTTGAATCCACTTATGATCGACCACACACAAAAGGGAGTCTGTTAAAAATAGATGATCACAAGTTGTCTTCGTATCTAAAAATAGTTCTGAAGATCCAGTCAATACTTTGATCTAGTTTGAATGACCTTATATCAGAAGAGAAGGCTCTCAAGAATAATCAAACTAGGTGCAATCACAGTTTCGACAACCGTTAGTCAATCAAATCAATAA
>NW_020628607.1:0-1100 GCF_003573695.1 Papaver somniferum
AACTCTACCACCCCTCTTCTCATCATTGCGAAGAACACAGTTAAAATCTCCAATAACCAACCAAGGAGTATTAGAATCCACTACAGAAAGTTGACTTCATAATCTCCTTCTAAAAACTTGGATATAACTAGCATGAACACAAGAAATAAAGACTCCTTCTGTCTTCACCGTAATAGCCTGCCAAGTCATATTTAACACAACTTGCTCTTGAATATCTTCACTCCAAAGAATCCAAAGATTACCACAAGAACTTGAAGTAGAATTATGAATTGCCTTCTTAATAAAACCAGCTAAATTTAGCCTTAACATAACACCATCTGAATAAGGAATTTCCGGCTCAGCAATACACAGAAGAACCGGCTTAAACTCCCTAACTAGATCACGTAACTTCAAACCAGCCTCCACCTTCGCCACTCCATTGACATTCCAAAAGAGGACTCGCATTAAGAAACTGTATTTTTTGATTTAGAAGATATCTTAGGATTCTTATTCGGAACCCTTTTGCCAATAATTGGTGAGAAACCTTTGCTAACTCGGATTCCCAAATCATTAACCTCAGAGTCCGAGTCAGACTTTGAATCTGGAGATTTAGTTTGAGTATAACTCTGAGAAGTACTTTGCTGCGAACTATCTTGAATTTGCACACGACCAGGCTTCCTAGTTTGCTTAGGCACAACTTTTTCAACTGGAATCTCGGACCATTTGGCTCCCTTGACACCTGCTGAAGCTTTCTCTGGCGTGAGTTCCTCATCCGAACTCTCCTCCTCCTGATTAGATTGTTGCACTGTGTTGTTTAGCCCCAACTCATCAGTTAAAACATCAAATTTATTCGAGGAGATAACCACAGTATTATCCATCAAAGCATTGTAGGTAGGAGTCTCCACAATACTATGAACCACTGCGTCTTTAATAGATATAAAGGGAGTAGAAGAGTTGGCCTGGTTCTTATCAGTACTAGAGTGATTAGTTCTCGCCAATTCATCACTCGTTCCTGACTTAGCCGCAATTGTGGTTTCATCAACCAACAAAATATTAGCTAATGCTCGTTTCGCAGCAATCGCCAGTTTAGCTATCTCAACAGCGTCAGACGCTGCACGAAG
>NW_020628608.1:0-3384 GCF_003573695.1 Papaver somniferum
TTACACACAAATGAAATGTCCAATTTTGGGTTTACGAACCGTTCCCAAACATTAACATTTGTTGGTTCAACAATAGTTAACCAAATGGTTAGCCATATGATTACTTTCATATCAACCATATTCTTCTTCACGATAACTAGTTCAAATGACTCAAATGAACTAGTTAGAGAGTTGTTCAATTGCTTAGATCTTATGTAACTACACAAGACATGATCAAAGAAAAAAAGGTTTGATTCACTCGAATCGGTTCATGAATTTTATAGCCACGGTTTGCAAAAACATTCCTTAGTTTAAATAAACATGAGTTCAAGAACAACCGGTTTTAGATATAACCTGCTCTAGTTCGCGGACTTAATCTCATGGAAGGAGTTCACAAACTTCAGCATAAATTCTCGGGTCGAGAACTTCCGCCAGTTCGCGGACTGATTTCGAGGACTTGGCTCACGCCACTTACATTTCTCTTTATCAACAAAGTTCGCAAACTTTGGTTCAAGGAATAAGGACTTATACATATATGTGTTTCCACAACAATGCTTATATGAAAAAGCGGGGGTCTAACAACACCACCCAATATTTCGATTAGCAATTTGTATGGAATAACTCCGAAATACTTTGCTAGAGAATCAACTAGACAGTCAGACTCAATCTAGATAAAAGTAAATCAAGGAGTTAATATCTCTCGCTTGATTTGATTTTTACTCAAGCTAAAAACAATAGAGAGTCTTTATCAAATACAAGGAATAACTTGGACGGTACCAAAGACCAATGTCCAAGGATCAATCAATATCAATCAACAACCAAAGGTTGGATTTTCAATTGATGATCACGAACGCACAACCTGTATTATTTCAATTATATAAAATATAATGCGGAAAAGAAATAACACAGACACCAGAAGTTTTGTTAACGAGGAAACCGCAAATGCATAAAAACTCCGGGACCTAGTCCAGATTGAATACACACTGTATTAAGCCGCTACAAACACTAGCCTACTCTAAGCTAACTTCGGACTGGACTATAGTTGAACCCCAATCAGTCTCCCACCGATCCAAGATACAGTTGTACTCCTACGCCTCTGATCCCAGCAGGATACTACGCACTTGATTCCCTTAGCTGATCTCACCCACAACCAAGAGTTGCTGCAACCCAAAATC
This sequence comes from Papaver somniferum, assembly GCF_003573695.1. Taxonomy (NCBI): domain Eukaryota; kingdom Viridiplantae; phylum Streptophyta; class Magnoliopsida; order Ranunculales; family Papaveraceae; genus Papaver; species Papaver somniferum. Next base: position 1,155 of record NW_020628608.1, read on the forward strand.
ACAGACTTGATAATAAACAAATCTGTCTCCCACAGAAAAGTTTATCAAAGGATAAATCTGTCTCCCACAGATAAACCCTAGGTTTTGTTCCGTCTTAAGATATAAAATCAAGGTGAGAAGGAACCAATTGATAATCCGGTCTTATATTCCCGAAGAACAGCCTAGATTAATCAATCACCTCTCTACAATCCTTCCTGACTACACAGGCGGTTTGTCGAGGAATCACAAACAGTGAGATGAAGATGTTTGTGACTTCTTTATCTTGCCTATCAGAGAACTTTAACGATCTCAAGCCAATCAATCGATTGTACTCGTACGATAGAAGATGCAAGATCAGATCACACAACTACGATAAAATTAGTATCGGTCTGGCTTCACTATCCCAATGAAGTCTTTAAGTCGTTAACCTGGTTTTAGAGAAGAAAACCAAAGGTTAAAGGAGAATCGACTCTAGCGAGCGCACTAGTATCACACAGACGTGTGGGGATTAGTTTTGCACAATGCTATATGTCTCCTTTATATAGCCTTCAAATCAGGGTTTTGCTTTAGGTACAAAGCAATCCTTATTCACCGTTAGATGAAAACCTTATTTAGATTCAAGCTAATATTTCTCAAACGTTAGATCGAAAACTTAGCTTGTCACACACACTTGGGTAGACGTTTACTGGGTTTGTGAAAACCATTCCCAAACGTGTACGTGTATGTTGGTTCAACATAATACCCAAAAGGTTAACCATATGAGAATTTCATATTAACCTTGTTCTTCTTCACCATAACTAGTTTAATTGAGTCAAATGAACTAGTTAAAGAGTTTTTCAATTGCTATGAGATCTTATGTAACTACACAAGACACAATTGAAACAAATATGATTCGATTCGATTTAATCGGCTCATGAACATTATAGCACGGTTTGTATAAAGCATTCCTTAGTAATTTAATGTTTCATGTTCAGAGCACATCTTTAGATCATAACCTCTTAAGTTCACAAACAAGTTCGCGGACTTAAGTTAATCGGTTGAGTTTTCCAAACTCAGCAGAAATTCTCGGAAAGAGAACTTCCGTCAGTTCGCGGACTGAGTTCGCGGACTTAGCACAAAAACGAGTTTTGGAAAATCCAGCAGAAATTCTCGGTCGAGAACTTCCGACAGTTCACGGACTTGGCAAGCCAATTCCACAATCCTCCTGATTTCTCTTGATCAACAAAGTTCGAAAACTTCGGTTCAAGAAATACATGGTTATGTAATCTAAACTCTCTTTTCAATCATTGAGACATTCTCAGAGGATGCTATGTAGCCGTTATTCACAGACCGATTCACGTCAGAGCAGTTCTCAAAGTGATTTAAACTTTTCATGACTTTCGTCACTAGGTGAAGATAAACTTGATCAAAGCGAAACGCTTTACCAACACACGATTTCGAGATAAAAGATAAGCAATGAATGCTCAGCTCAAAATGTCAAATGTGTATGATCTAGTCTATATAGCATAGACTTTTGTCTCATAAGAAGTAGGAGATAGAATAGATAAACTTTTGAGTGATAGATAAGTTCAAGTCTCCACATACCCTTTTGTTGATGAAGTTCCACGGTTCCTTGTATAGATCTTCATCGTTGTATGATGAATCTCCATGAAGTCCTTGAGCTCAACTACACTTTTCTATCCTAGTCCGAGACTTAGCTATGTAGGCTAGAAATTAAGACTCATAGTTTTGATCACTAACATTGACAAACATGCTTGAGATTGCAACGCATGCGAGGTCGACCGATATATGCTCTAACATTATATCCTACTAATAGTTATGTACTCTAAACTCTCATTTCAATCATTGAAACATTCTCAGAGGACGGATATAACTGTTATTCACAAACCATTTTTCATCAGAGCAATTTTCAAAGTGATTGAAGCATAACATGACTTTCGTCACTAGGTAAAGATGAATTCGGCCAAAGCGAAAGCTTACCAACACATATTTCGAGAAATAGATAGGCGAGATAAACTCGGCTCAAAATAGAAAATGTGCATAATGAAAGTCTATATATCAAAAAGACTTTTATCTCAAGAGTAGGAGATAGAATAGATAGACTTTTGAGTGATAGATAACTTCAAGTCTCCACATACCTTTTAGTCGATGAAGATCCACCAGTTCCTTGAGTAGTCCTTCGTCTTGTATGATGATTGCCATGGAGTTCTTGAGCTCAACTACACTTTCTATCCTAGTCTGAGACCTTTAG
>NW_020628609.1:0-398 GCF_003573695.1 Papaver somniferum
AAATCCTAACAAATTTCATCTATCTTGAATCAAATAGAAAGACAAAGCCAACACAGTTCATAAAATTGTTGAATTTAATATACGTTAACTCAAAAAAGTCTACACACTTCGTTATAAGTCAGAAATTGATTTCTGAGACTAAATTTAAATACATAAACTCATCTTTAACAGAAAAAGTTTGAAAAATGTAATGTAATTACAATTAATATGTTTTAAGGCAATACGTCTAGTAAAAATTGCATTTTTATATACGTTGATTCTAGAAAATATGAAGGAAGTCAAATTTCAAAATATAAGAAGGATGAAAGACCATGCAGAACTAATCCAAATCCTAACAAATTTCATCTATCTTGAATCAAATAGAAAGACAAAGCCAACACAAAAAGAAAGAGTTCAAA
>NW_020628610.1:0-385 GCF_003573695.1 Papaver somniferum
TCCTTCATATTTTCTTGAATCAACGTACATAGAAATGCAATTTTTACTAGACGTAATGCCTTAGAACATATTATTTGTGATTACAATACATTTTTCAAACTTTTTCTGTTAAAGATGAGTTTATCTAGTTTATAATTTATTCTCATAAATCAACTTCCGACTTATAACGAAGAGTATAGACTTTTTTGAGTTAACGTATAAAAAATTCAACATTTTTATGAATTCATTATTTTTGTCTTGGCTTTGTCTTTCAATTTGATTCAAATAGATGAAATTTGTTAGAATTTGGATTAGTTCTGTCTGGTCTTTCATCCTTCTTATATTGTGAAATTTTACTTCCTTCATATTTTCTTGAATCAACGTACACAGAAATGCAATTTTTACT
>NW_020628611.1:0-691 GCF_003573695.1 Papaver somniferum
ATCCACATAGCTCTCTTGACATATTTCCACATCATTCAATTAATAGTGGTACATAATTTGGGAAACGTATACCAAAAAAAGAATCATATGCTTAGGTTACGTATCCATCATCGTAGCAATATCACACATTGGTAGTTCCTAGGGTTCTTTCTCCTTCCCAGGGTTCCTAAAAATGATGAAAAACATATCAGAAGATAGGATTACGGATTGGAAATAAAATTATTGTGAGAATGATGGTGTTTGATACCAGAACCTTCTTCTTGTTTAAGTAAACCCTAACCACTGAGCCGGCATCTCTTTGGTGATAATAAACATAGGGTCCTAGATATATACATGACCCAGTGACCCGGGTTAAACCGCGGGTTGACCCATTTGACCCTGACCCGGTAATTTTTCCAGTTCGACATTCGGGCCGGATTTCAGAACATTGTTAGATGCACTATGATTTCTCACTTCATATGCATTGCCAAAAGCTTTAACACCCTCACCCGCAGGTACAATATTTGTCCATTCTCGTGCTATGGACGCCGATACACTTGTGGGCCTTGTAGCTATCCTTAATAACGTGGAATTTTAACCACTGCTCTTAAATCAGGTGTACCACCACCACCACAACTCGCCACGAACAACCACACTAATATAAAAGAACTGACAAAACCATTAATTCAACACATATAATTTCTAAAAAAAA
>NW_020628612.1:0-339 GCF_003573695.1 Papaver somniferum
ATGCTAATGATCAGGACATGTTGGTCTATAGACCCAGATGATCTTGATATTTTATCCAAATTTTGAAGTCTAGGCCTCATAAACAAGATTTTCTACTTAGAGAAGTTTCGAGTGTACATTCGAATAATACACACTCGAAAAGACTTGAACGCTATAATTTAATTCAAGTGGTGTCTATTTTGATTGAAAACATGCTAATGATCAGAACATGTTGGTCTATAGACCCACATGATCTTGATATGTTATCCAAGATTTGAAGGCTAGGCCTCATAAACAAGAATTTTCTACTTACCGCAGTTTCGAGTGTACATTCGAATAATACACACTCGAAAAGACTCG
>NW_020628613.1:0-424 GCF_003573695.1 Papaver somniferum
TGATATATTTCACACCTCAAACCGCACCTGGACGAGAACATCGGGTCTGTATATGGTAATCTTGCAACATGAGTTCAGTAATAGGTTGCAGTTTCATCCAATCTGATTTATTTCACACCTCAAACCTCACCTGGACGAGAACATCAGGTCTTTATATGGTATTCTTGCAACATGAGTTCAGTAATAGGTTGCAGTTTCATCCAATCTGATATGTTTCACACCTCAAATCTCACAAGGACGAGAACTTCGGGTCTGTATATGGTAATCTTGCAACATGAATTCAGTTATAGGTTGCAGTTTCATCCGATCTGATATATTTCACACCTCAAACCTCACCTGGACGACAACATCGGGTATGTATATGGTAATCTTGTAACATAAGTTCAGTAATAGGTTGCAGTTTCATCCAATCTGATATATTTCA
>NW_020628614.1:0-607 GCF_003573695.1 Papaver somniferum
CCTGCTAAGAAGGTTAGTTTCTTGGCTTGTTTGATTTGTAAGTCGAATATACATAAACCAGTCTATCAATTATATGAATCACCGATCCAAGTGTAAATTAGAGAACCTAGAAAAATAGAAACATGTGTAACTTTCAAAAGTAACTATTAACTCTTTTAATCTTATGTAGAACCCTACCAGTAATTCACAACCAACTACTTCTCTGCGGAAGTCTCCTTCACGTAGCAACCCTTCTGATGGATCTAAGAAGCATTCTCCTAATCTTATGCAAAACTCTACCAGTAATTCCCAACCAAATCCTTCAATATATCTAGAGAAGTCGTGCACATCTACGGCAGAACATCTGGATAAGACATCTAATAGAGTATGTTTTTTTTTGATTTTTTTTTCTTCGTAAATCTATATTGCTAATTCTAGCATCTTCTTTTTATATGATGTTCATATGCCGTATCTCCACAGAAATCAAAATACGACTTTTAGAATGGATCTAGGGGAAACGTCGTTGCTAGAGGCAGTATTTTACCTATGGTGCCTAACCAGAAAATACATGGACAAGATCTTCCTAGTAACTGTTATGCTGTCAATATTCAGGAGGTTATAGTTCCAT
>NW_020628615.1:0-465 GCF_003573695.1 Papaver somniferum
TCTTGGTGTTGAGACGTGCAAATTCCTCAACACCACCACTGTGCTGCTATGAATGCTTCCTCAACACATTTTCCTCTTGGTGTTGAGACTTGCCAATTACTCAACACCATTACTGCGTTGCTAGGCATGCTTCCTCAACACAATATCCTCTTGGTTTTGAGACTTGCAGATTCCTCAACACATTCTTCCTCTTGGTGTTGAGACGTTCAAATTCGTCAACACCAATACTGTGTTGCTAGGCATACTTCCTCGACACATTCTTCCTCTTGGTGTTGAGATGTGCAGATTCCTCAACACTACTACTGTGTTGCTAGGCATGCTTTCTCGACACATTCTTCCTCTTGGTGTTGAGACTTGCAAATTCATCAACAGCACTACTGTGTTGCTAGGCATGCTTCCTCGACACATTCTTCCTCTTGGTGTTGAGACGTGCAAATTCCTCAACACCACCACTGTGTTGCTAGG
>NW_020628616.1:0-263 GCF_003573695.1 Papaver somniferum
TCTTGGTTGACCAGTCAGCGACGGAGGCACGAGCCCGAGCCTTAAGCCCAAGCCTTAAGCCCAAGCCTTAGTGATGACAAAAGTATTTGTTTTCATTAAGAGAATAAATCATCCCGGGTCACACGCCTCCCTACATTTAAGAAAGAATTCAATTTGATTTTTAAAACCTTTTAGAAAATAACTCAAAATAATTACGTCCAAAAAATGATAAGTCTTGGTTGACCAGTCAGCGACGGAGGCACGAGCCCGAGCCTTAAGCCCAA
>NW_020628617.1:0-296 GCF_003573695.1 Papaver somniferum
TCTTGGTTTCTTTGGTAGAATACTTTTTGTACTCTCTCGACAACTCATAGGATCTCAACCTATTATTGTTGTTCTTTTTCTCATCACCTCTTGGTGATTGTTTTCTTCTAATTTTTTTTTCTTCACAACATGAATGTTGTTTCTTCTTCTCTCTTGTTCCAGTCACGCATTTCTTGCGAAACCTTCACACTTCTTTTTTTTTTTTAAATTCTCTCACAATCTTCTTCTTTATCATCACAGTTCTGCCTTTCTTTGCGGCTAACAATAGCATCACTGTCCTCTTTCTTCTTTAAACA
>NW_020628618.1:0-309 GCF_003573695.1 Papaver somniferum
TCTTGTAAAATGGTCGAGGCACAGATATCAAGTCCTAAGTGTAGGGACTTCCTGAGAGTTAAAGGTAAGGCACTAGGGAAGTGATAATCACCCCCAAACTTAGAGTTTTCAGTGTCTCTAGATAGACTAGTTACAATCTCCCTAATTTCTGGATCATTAGATTCTTGAGAATGGTCAATTGATTTTTTATTATCAGGTAGTGCATCTTTACTCATCTCTACGGGTATATTTTCTTCATCTAATACTATTGTTTCTAAGTCGCTAGACTCTAAAACAGCATTTTCGGAATAAACCCGTTCCTCTAAACCA
>NW_020628619.1:0-664 GCF_003573695.1 Papaver somniferum
GGATGAGGAGCTAAACCCATTAGCCGAGACGACGGAGGAAGCCATCGGTCCATGTTGATTGGTATAATTCTAATTTTATTATTTGCATGGAATTGAATTTAAAATATTAGTTTTTATTGAATAGTTGTGAATTATTTTGATGAAGCATGCTGGGTTTTAAAAACTTTTGATGTTTTATACTTTGTGATTACAATTATTACTTCAAAAATATATTTGAGGCAAATATTAGAATTATTTTTAAAGATAGAATTGCATGAATATTATTTAGAATTTACTATTTAATTGGTTAATGGTGGAATCCTAGTCTTGGTATTTTCTCTAAAGGTTTGAACTATTTTATTTATTTGCCTGTTTAATTTAAATCTAGAAAAATTGTTTTCTTCACAAGTCTGAAAAGACCCTGTTTTTACCACTACTACAATTACTATTTGAAAAACCATCAAATTTCTGGCGCCGTTGCCGGGGACCTGTGTTTAGTTAGCATTTTTTTTTAGATTTTTATTATTTTTGTTCTTCTTTACGTTTTTTTGGGTTTTTCTTGTTTCCTTGCAGATTTTTGAAGATTGGAGCGAAAGACAATTTTGCCAAAGCTTGTGGTGATTTACTTAAAGTTTGGGAGCGAAAAGCAAAGCTATAGGAACGAAAGAAGAAGAATTTTTTTTTT
>NW_020628620.1:0-657 GCF_003573695.1 Papaver somniferum
TCTTGTCCAAAAATTAGTTTATGATCTAGACACGCTCATGGGAATGCATAAATTTAGGAAACTTAAAAGTACTTCGTCCAAAAAATTGATCTTGTTTGACCGTCACCCTAGACGTCCATAAGTGTCGAAAAATTCGAAAGCTTCTTGTCCAAAAATTAGTTTATGGTTAAGACATGCTCATGGGCATGCATAAATGCAGGAAATCTTAAAAGTACCTCGTCCAAAAATTTGATCTTATTTGACCATCACCCTAGACGTCCATAAGTACCGAAAAATTCGAAAGCTTCTTGTCCAAAAATCAGTTTATAGTCTAGACATGCTCATGGGCATGGATAAATGCAGGAAAACTTAAAAGTACCTCGTCCAAAAATTTGACTTGTTTGACCATCACCCTAGACATCCATAAGTATCGAAAAATTCGAAAGCATCTTGTCCAAAAATTAGTTTATGGTCTAGAAATGCTCATTGGCATGCATAAATGCAGGAAAACTTAAAAGCACCTTGTCCAAAAATTTGACTTGTTTGACCATCATCTTAGACGTCCATAAGTATCGAAAAATTCGAAAGCATCTTGTCCAAAAATTAGTTTATGGTCTAGAAATGCTCATTGGGATGCATAAATGCAAGAAAACTTAAAAGCACCTCGTCCAAAAATTT
>NW_020628621.1:0-1416 GCF_003573695.1 Papaver somniferum
TATGTACGTTGATTCCAGAAAATATGAAGGAAGGAAAAATTCACAATAGAAGAAGGATGAAAGACCATGTATAACTAATCCAAATCTTAACAAATTTAATCTATCTTGAATCAAATAGAAAGACAACGCCAACAGAAAAAGAAAGAGTTCATAAAAATGTTGAATTTTATGTACGTAAACTCAAAAAAGTCTACACACTTCGTTATATGTCTGAAATTGATTTCTGAAACTAAATTGTAAATTAGATAAACTCATCTTTAACCGAAAAAGTTTGAAAATTTATTGTAGTCATAAATAATATGTTCTAAGGCATTACGTCTAGTAAAATTGCATTTCTATGTACGTTGATTCAAGAAAATATGAAGGAACTCAAATTTCACAATAGAAGAAGGATGAAAGACCATGCATAACTAATCCAAATCCTAACAAATTTCATCTATCTTGAATCAAATAGAAATACAAAGCCAACACAAATGAAAGAGTTCATTAAATTTTGAATTTTATATACGTTAACTCAAAAAAGTCTACACACTTCGTTATCAGTCGGAAATTGATTTCAGAAACTAAATTGTAAACTAAATAAACTCATCTTTAACAGAAAAAGTTTGAAAAATGTATTGTAATCACAAATAATATGTTCTAAGGCATTACATCTAGTAAAAATTGCATTTCTATGTACGTTGATTCCAGAAAATATGAAGGAAGGCAAATTTCAAAATAGAAGAAGGATGAAAGACCAAGAAGAACTAATCCAAATCCTAACAAATTTCATCTATCTTGAATCAAATAGAAAGACAATGCCAACACAAAAACAAAGAGTTCATAAAAATGTTGAATTTTATATACGTTAACTAAAAAAAGGCTACACACTTCGTTATAAGTCGGAAGTTGATTTCTGAGACTAAATTGTAAACTAGATAAAATCATTTTTAACCGAAAAGTTTTGAAAAATGTATTGTAAGTACACTTAATATGTTCTAGGGCAATAGCTCTAGTAAAAATTGCATTTCTATGTACAAGAAAATATGAAGGAAGTCAAATTTCACAATAGAATAAGGATGAAAGACCATGCAGAACTAATCCAAATCCTAACAAATTTCATGTATCTTGAATAGAATAGAAAGACAAAACCAAAACAAAAAGAAAGAGTTCATAAAAATGTTGAATTTTATATAAGTTAACTCAAAAAAGTCTACACACTTCGTTATAAGTCGGAAATTGATTTATGAGACTAAATTGTAAACTAGATAAACACATCTTTAACCGAAAAGTTTTGAAAAATGTATTGTAATTACACTTAATATGTTCTAAGGCAATAGCTCTAGTAAAAATTGCATTTCTATGTACAAGAAAATATGAAGGAAGTCAAATTTCACAATAGAATAAGGATGAAAGACCATGCAGAACTAATCCAAG
>NW_020628622.1:0-404 GCF_003573695.1 Papaver somniferum
TTCTCTTCTTCTTTAGTCCACTGTTAGGGTAAAAGGCCAAGAGCCTAGCTAATCTAAAGGCCCAGCCAACTGAGCCCAAGGCTCAGTTCATTCCAAAAATCAAAGGTCCAGTCCACTGTGGACTTAATCAAAGCCCGGGTGAAAAGCTAAGGCCCAGTTCACTGTTACCAAGCCCAGTTCAGTCCATCAAAGGCCCAAACTGCTTCACAGTTAATCAAAGCCCATTGATATTCAAAACCCTTTGGTACTCAAAGCCCATTAGCAATTTAGAAACCCAAAATAGTTAGAAACTCCAAACACACCCAGTCTCTGTGGATCGACCCGTACTTGCACGAGCTACAACTGACGACCGTGCACTTGCGGTATAACCGTAGGCCCGTTTCATTTCGCTTCAATTTTATACG
>NW_020628623.1:0-625 GCF_003573695.1 Papaver somniferum
TCTTTAGTTATTGTTAGCATGAAAGGGAGAAGGTTTCCTTTTGATTGGTATAAGATGTGTGCTCCCAAATGTTATATCTATTTATTGCAAACCTAGATAGGCCTCGTTGGGCTGACTATTATATAGGTCTGGTTTTAATTTGGCCATTATATTTTCCCTATTTTTGTACGGGGGCAACGCATGTCTCATATATGGATGTTTACTTTTCTTTTAAATTACTTTCAAAAACTATTATATTATGTTTTGGTGTTTAGAGAAAGTGATATTGAGAATCTTATATAAGGTTGTTGGATTTACGCGGTGTATACGGCTCTGCACTGTGTAAGCACTTCGGTCGGATATAATGTTTTTACCATCAGTTTCTTTGGATACTTGCTATGTAGAGTGCGCGTAGAATAAGGTACTGGTAAGGTACATATAGTTTATGACTTGAGGACGGAAACCTCATGGGCGCTTTATTGATCATTGAAGAATCCGCAACAGTCATGCCTTGCTACTCCGAAGGAAGACGTCGCTCAACTAGTATTTATGTTGTGAATGTGTGCCGGTTTATTGGTTGGTAGAACTTTATAATTTCAGTATTACTATTATTTTAATATGCTTTATATGTTTTCTGTGTTTTATT
>NW_020628624.1:0-568 GCF_003573695.1 Papaver somniferum
TCTTTATAATGTAGGGGGTATTGTTTTTACATACTACAACCTAGAACGTAAAGAAGCTGTAAATTCCGGCAGAACAACTGAGAATATTAACTTCAAAAAAACAAGTGTTACAGCACAAAAAAAACATACATTTATCTAGAGAATAAACAAAATAAAGAACACCCAGACAAGAGGACAGATAGAGTTCATATCCTTACATGATAGATATAAGGAAGTGAACTAGCATAACAGAAGGAGAAGCAAGATTTTTTTTTTTTTTTAAAAAGGTAAACTTTAAAATAAATAAGAAAGGGTGCTAAGATAGTACCCTCAAAAGATACAAGAAAAGATGAGTAAAGAGTCTTAGAGAGTTTACAACAACATTACTCTCTAAATAAACTCGTCCATTCAAAAACAAAATTCTCAAACTTGATATTTCTAAACGAAACAACATTGATGGACCAACTAAGTTGATCATCAATAATGATAAACATACAAGTTGTACTCAACAATAACTTGTCGAGCTATAATATTAAGAAGATGAGTCCGAGCTTCAACATAACCACGTGCGAATCGAAGAAGTCCAGTA
>NW_020628625.1:0-733 GCF_003573695.1 Papaver somniferum
ATAGATGAAATTTTTTAGGATTTGGATTAGTTCTGCATGGTCTTTCATCCTTCCTAATTGTGAAATTTGACTTTCTTCATATTTTCTTGAATCAACGTACATAGAAATGCAATTTTTACTGGACGTATTGCCTTATAACATATTAATTGTAATTACAATATATTTTTAAATCTTTTTTTGTTAAAGATGAGTTTATCTAGTTTACAATTTAGTCTCAGAAATAAATTTCCGACTTATAACGAAGTGTGTCGACTTTTTTGAGTTAACGTATATTAAATTCAACATTTTTATGAATTCTTTCTTTTTGTGTTGGCTTAGTCTTTCTATTTGATTCAAGATAGATGAAATATATTAGGATTTGGATTAGTTCTGCATGGTCTTTCATCCTTCTTCTATTGTGAAATTTGACTTCCTTCATATTTCTTGAATCAACCTACATAGAAATGCAATTTTTACTCGTCGTATTGCCTTAGAACATATTAATTGTAATTACTATACATTTTTCAAACTTTTTCTGTTAAAGTTGAGTTTATCTAGTTTACAATTTAGTCTCAGAAATAAATTTCCGACTTATAACGAAGTGTGTAGACTTTGTTGAGTTAACGTATATAAAATTTAACATTTTTATGAACTCTTTCTTTTTGTGTTGGCTTTGTGTTTCTATTTGATTCAAGATAGATGAAATTTGTTAGGATTTGGATTAGTTCTGCATGGTCTTTCATCCTTCATAATT
>NW_020628626.1:0-1922 GCF_003573695.1 Papaver somniferum
TGTAATTACTGACAAAGAAAAAGAAGAAACGCCGTTACTATACCAGGCATGATCTCTCTTTTCTCTCAATATTTCTTTAGAACTTTTTTGTTATGAATCTTATCTAATGATCATGTTTTTTTATTCAAACAAATAGATAAAAGAAAGTCTATATCAAGGGAAATCTCTCTCTATATCATGTTTTTTTATTCAAACAAATGGATAAAAGAGTCTTGGAAACTGAAATTTATGATATCTCAGTCATAATGTATTAAAGGGAGGAATCACATTCCTTACTTTTGGGATCTACTGTGTAGTTTGTGTTTAAATCACGACAAGTTGGTGGTGTCATGGATTAGATATATGTTTTTACCCAAATCGTTGGTTCTAATCTGCTTCTTTGCTGTTATTAATGTTTTATGATGCTTTTTGGCGTGATTTTTAGTATTTGCATTAATCTTTCATAGTGTTTTCGATGCCATCCTTTTAAATATCCCTTGCTGAAACTTTTAGTTTCTTTTAATGAGTTAATTCTTTCTTTACCCAGTATTACACAAATCTCTCTAATGAACTGCTAATTTTTGCAGGTTTCCTCTTGATTTTCCAGATGGATCCCTTCCAGTTTTGGATCTTTGTGTGTCATTTCGGAATAATTCTCCTGACACTATTATCAAACATGGCTATATTGCCTGGTTTTGCACATCTTCAAACAACATTTTTGCTAAAAAAACAACCAAGCATCGAATATCCCTCATTATGAGAAACAACATTACACCCCATATCACATATTTGAATCCATGAGCTTTCATCTTTATCAACTGAGTCATAATCCGATCCAGCTTAGCAAAATTCAAAATTTCAGATTTCCGCCAATAAACCTCCGAAATCATAGGAATATTCATTATTCTTCGGCCTTCATGCAATTCTTATATTTCAGAATATACTCTTTCCCATCTTTGAATTATTCTCTATGAAACTTTAGGAAACAAAATATCCACATTTATTACCTCCATCTTCAGCCATTATATATAGGAAAAGAAAATTACTGGAAAATCTGTAGCAACCCTAATCAAAACAACCCTAATCTCGAAAAGCTCTGTGATAACTTTATGGAGTCTGCTAACAACATCCTTAGCAATATCACTGAGCAGATGAAGGGTACAACGATAAGGAACAACCGAAGTGCTTTTCGTTCAGCCAAAAATTTGAATGCAGCTGCTACTGTTTGGTCGAACAGCTTGATTGGCAAGTTAGTGACTGATGATAATGAGATTGAAACTTCAAACATCAAGGATGAGCTGAATATTCTTTGGAAGAACTACCGCAAAAGAGAGATGAAGGTTGTGGGAAAATACTTGTTTGTCTTCAAATTCAACTCTCAAAAAGACATGAAGGATATCATGAAGAAAACCCCATGGAAGTCCAGAGAAGCCTCATGGCTCTAGAAGAATACACCACAGAAAAAGCATATAAAGATTATGAATTCAGGACACAAGCCTGGAATGTTCAATTTAAGGGTCTCTTATTGGAACACCATCATGTAGCAGTGGTAGATGAAGCTATCGCCGATTTGGGAACAAAAATATCCACCGAACCCAAAAACTGTAGACCATGATCTGGTAACATGATCACGGCTAGAGTGGAGATAGAGATGAAAAAACCCCTTAAAAGGGGAGAGTGGTGGAACACAAATTCGGAGGAACCAATCTGTAATAGATACCACTGGGTTAAGGAACCTCACAGTCTTTGTGATCAACGCTTTGTTATTGATCATGATAACGAAAAGTGCGAAGAAGTAGCAGAACTTTTAAGAGAAAGAGCCATGACAGAAGAGGAATATGAAGCCCATCGCATTGCCAAGGAAAAAGCTTCCGAAAATAAAACTGAAGACAAGAAAGATACTGATGATGATTTTGTTCACGTTGAGAAGGACATGGAGATAA
>NW_020628627.1:0-458 GCF_003573695.1 Papaver somniferum
GATAACTCATATCAATAGAATCCTTCTCTTTCCATGCCTCTTTCTCTTTCCTTATTATTTCTGCATTACGTTATCAACACGAAGCTTAACCACTGATTTTTTTTTTTTGGAAGAAAGCTCCATCTTTAAAACTGGTTATACACCTCTGTCATTCTTCTTTCAATCGGATTCATTTTCTAAGATACACCTGGATAACTATCGTATGTAATAGGATGGTCTGCTAATATTTTCTTTTATTTTCCAATCAGACATCAGAACTGAGAAGGTATTCCTAAATCCTTCTTTACTTTTCCACATGTTCCTACAATTAAAGACATTTTCTAAGTGTTATGTAAATTATGTCGGTAAAAAATATTAGGGCAGTTAAAGTACAATGGTGACTTCTGATAAAATTTCAGTTAACCATAAAATCCAACTTAAAGGGCTAAAGAGATCACATTAAAAAAAAAAAAAAAAAA
>NW_020628628.1:0-455 GCF_003573695.1 Papaver somniferum
AACTATGAATTCCTTTTCCTAGTCCTATTACCTTATTACATGTCTTTCCTTTTCTTAGAACTAGATGACTTCTAATTCCCTTAGGATTACATCAATTTCCTAATCTTGTCCTAACCAGCTTGTTAGTGACTTCTATGATGAAGTTAATCCAACAAACTTCATAAAAACTAAAAACAATTTTTATACAGTAATGCTAGATCCCATATCATATTATGTAGAACAACCTATTACATCAGACATGATTATGTTTTTTCAACATTCTTTATAAGATATTCATTTGTTTGTGCTCCAATTTTCCCATAACCGAACAAAAACTTGAACATCTCGATCAGCTCAAGGATGATGATTCAACTTCTCGGTCACCTCATGTGAGCTCTGCGGATTCTTGAAGGATGTGATCAGAAAAGAAGGCCAAGAAGAAAAACTTCATTTATACCGAGCAAAAAAGAAAAAAA
>NW_020628629.1:0-420 GCF_003573695.1 Papaver somniferum
GTTATGTCTTTCTATGGGATCGCGGGTCTGTTCATTAGCTCCTATTTATGGTGCACAATTTCGTGGAATGTAGGTAGTGGTTATGACCGATTTGATCGAAAATAAGGAATAGTGTGTATTTTTCGTTGGGGATCCAACTAGAATCAGGGTTCGAATAAATATGATTCTAGTTGGATCCCATCCGATCAAGGTTTGTGCACACAATTCACAAGATACGAAAACCAATAAGAAATCTTCTTCATCTTTAAATATTCTCTTGTGATCAATCACGCACAGAACACAGTCTTTTAACAATGGATTATCACAAGATGTCTTTAGATCTAACAACAGTTCTAAATATCCCGTCGATACTTCGATTTATTTTGAGTGAATCTTATATCAGAAGAGAAGATTCTCAAGAATAAACAAACTAGGTGCAAT
>NW_020628630.1:0-525 GCF_003573695.1 Papaver somniferum
TAAAGATTGATGTTTTAGGAAAATATACTTAAAGGTTTTCTTCATGATGAACGATAGGTTTTTGCTTTTTTGGTAGTTTTTATAATGGATGAAAATCACAAGAAGTTCTCTTTTATGTATATTACTGACAGAATCTGTTACAAAAGAAGCAAAGAGAATATTGTATTGGTTTTGTCTCATCTCATTAAAAGCACTTGCCTTTGCATTGACCTCTCTTTCTATCTCTGTAATAAAGATTGATGTTTTAGGAAAATATACTTAAAGGTTTTCTTCATGATGAACGATAGGTTTTTGCCTTTTTGGTAGTTTTTGTAATGGATGAAAATCACAAGAAGTTTTCTTTTATTTATATTACTGACAGAATCTGTTACAAAAGAAGCAAAGAGAGTATTGTATTAGTTCAGTCTCATCTCAGTAAAAGCACTTGCCTTTGCATTGACGTCTCTTTCTATCTCTGTAGTAAAGATTGATGTTTTAGGAAAATATACTTAAAGGTTTTCTTCATGATGAACGATAGGTTTTTGC
>NW_020628631.1:0-331 GCF_003573695.1 Papaver somniferum
TGTTTGAATCTGATATATTTCGTCTCTAGTTCATCCGAACAAGAAACTCAGGTCTAACTCTAGTAATCTTTGAACCTGTCAAGTTCGAATCTGATATATTTCGTCTTTAGTTCATCCGGACGAGAAATTCAGGTCTAACTTTAGTAATCTTTGAACCTGTGATGTTCAGTTCTGATATATTTCATCTTCAATTCATCCGAACGAGAAACTCAAGTCTAACTCTAACAATCTTTGAACCTGTGATTTTCCAATCTGATATATTTCGTCTTCAATTTATCCGAACGAGAAACTCAGGTCTAACTCTAATAATGTTTGAAGTTGTGATGTTCAA
>NW_020628632.1:0-3228 GCF_003573695.1 Papaver somniferum
GAAAGTCAAAAGATGATCATGTGAAAATCGCCTGGTAACATCTTACATGATTTGTGTGAGACAGTCATTTGATGTAGACTCAGAATGTTTCGTATTGATCATTCGATCACTTGAAAATTGCATTGAAGCTAAAAGTTTGTGTGAGACAGCTATTCTCGTCTTCCAAGAGTGTTTCAATGATTGAAATGGGAGTTTAGAACAATTAACCTTTGATTGGATATAGCACAATATGCGTACTTGTATGCTAATTGTTGCATGTGTATTCCAAGTCCGGGAATTTAGTATGCATACTCGTATGCGTACTGATTCAACAGTTGAAGTCCGGGAACTATAGTATGCATACCGTATGCGTACTAATTCAACTGAGTTCGGTCATGAATGATAGTATGCATACCTGTTTGCATACTAGCGAACAAGACCAAGTTCGGGAACTAAGGTATGCGTACCCGTTTGCATACCTGAGTGGGTTAAGTTCTAAAGTCGGTTATGTATGTTTACATACTCATGAACAAATACATTTATATAATAAGGAATGCAATCTTTGCAAACCGTGGCTATAATGTTCATGAATCTATTCGAGTGAATCAAAACCGATTTTGCTTCAATTGTGTCTTGTATACTTCTATGAGAATATTAACAATTGAACAACTCTATAACTAGTTTCAATTGAGTCATTTGAACTAGTTGTGATAAAGATGAAAAAGGTTGATATGAAAGTGTTCATATGGCTAACTTCGGTTAACTATTGTTGAGCCAACCAAGTGTACACGTTTAGGTACGATTACCAATATCTAAAAAAGGCACATTTTATTTGTGTATAACATGTTAAGTCAATCTAACGGTTGAAAGATATTAGCTTGACTCTAATCAGTTTTTCATCTAATGAATATTGAATGCTTTGTTACCAAGGTATCATTAATTGCAAACCCTGATTTGAAGACTATATAAGGGATAACTCTAGCAACTGGGAAACCTAATACCCACACCTCATGTGTGTTACTACCTGCGACTAGAGTCGATTTTCCTTTAACCTCGGTTTTTCCTAAAACCATTATAGGTTAACGACTTAAAGACTTCACTGGGATTCCAAAGCCATACCCAACTGTTTTTCTCTGTAGTTGCGTGTTCTGATCTTTATTTGTTCTATCGTATTGAGTACTATCTTCTCTAAGATTTGCTCGATATTTAATCTCCGATAGGTAAGATAAAAAGTAGTCATAAAGCTCTTTGTCTCATTCTTTGTGATTCCACAATATCTTGTTTCGCTACCATACGATCAAAATTATTGTAAGGTGATTGATATTACTAGGTTGTTCTTCGGGAATATAAGTACGGTGTATCAATTGGTTCCTGTTCACCTTGATTTATCAAAAAGACGGAACAAAAACTTGTAGGTATTTCTGTGGGAGACAGATTTATCTATTCAATAGAATTTTCTATGTGAGACAGATTTGTTTATCAAGTCTTCGACTTTGGGTCGTAGCAACTCTTGGTTGTGGGTGAGATCAGCTAAGGGAATCAAGTGCGTAGAGTCCTGCTGGGATTCAGAGGCATAAGGAACGCGACTATACCTTAATCAATGGGAGATTGGTTAGGGATCAACTACATTACAGTACGAAGTTAACTTGTAGTAGGCTAGAGTATGTAGCGGCCTAATACAGTGTGGTGTTCAAATCTGGACTAGGTCCCGGGGGTTTTCTGCATTTGCGGTTTCCTCGTTAACAAAACTTCTGGTGTCTGTGTTGTTTCTTTTCCACATTATATCTTTATAGAATTGAAATATCACAGGTTGTGCGTAGTTCAATCAATTAGATAATCCAACCTTTGGTCGTTGATATAAATTGATTTACACTTGAACATTGGTCGTTGGTACCGTTCAAGTTATTTCTCATATCAATCAGGCTCACAGAACTCTTTCTGTTCGATTGCAGATTGTATTCAGAAATTGAGATACAACTTTTGGATATATTTCCATTGATTGAGTCTGACTGTCTATTTGATTCTCTTGGAATTATATTGGAGTTTTTCCATACAGATTTCCTAAACGAAATATTGGGTGTGGTTGTTAGTCCCCTGCTTTTTCATCTTCAACTCCTTGGACTCTTCGTAATGTCAAGCTGCAATGATTCTGAACGTGTTCAAGTCAGCATCGTTGTTGTTGAAAAACTAATTTCATAGCGGTAACAACTTTTAAAAACAAATATTCTCAATCGTTGTTATTCAGAAACTTCGTATTATTCCTTCTGCAAAGTTCAATTATATCCCAACTATGAAGTAATACTACGTTATATGTTTCTCCTTCTTAATCAATACTTACATCCTTTGCATAATAGGTATAACCTATAGATTATTGATTCACTCCCCCTTAAATATTGATCTGTAAACCATATGTATGTAGTATGAAACTACCCCTTTTTGTCAATAAAATTAACAAAGGTACGAAAAACGCGGGATCATAATGAATACAACCAAAAGATATGTCAAGTTTTAAGGAAGTTTTGAGATTCCACATTAAAACATGGTTAAAATGCAATTCATCATATCAACTTTTTTAGATGATATCACATAGTAAGAAAATACTTAGCGCTCATCTAGGATATTTAAGATACAAGCATCCCCTTTCAAATTCTACAACCACACTCCCCACAAAAATATAGCAATTAAGCACAAGTTCATTTAAGAACTCTCCCCCATTTGATGTAATTCCCAAGAGAATAACATGAGTGACCTTGCTTTATGAAAAAAGAAGAAATTTGTTGGACATTAACAAATCACATGGATTTGTATCCGAAAATCGACTTAAAATAATCTCAACACCAATTACGGAGGCAAAGATAATTTTGATCAATATGACTCAACATAAGAGAATCTTACAGAGTGTGTCAAGAAGTAAAAAGACAAAAATGTGATCACAAGTAGATCAATACTCCGAGAAAATTTCTCAAAGTGTTTGTTTTATTTTCCGTTTATAAAAAACATAATAGATTTAACTTCTGAGCATATATGAAATATCAACTCGATTCACGAAAACGTAAAGGCACATATATTTTCATAATATATTTGCAATTACATACCGCAAGTTCATCTTCCAACAACTCTAGAATTTAAATAAATAAATCTAAAAACATACAAGATGAAAAATGTTTGAAATAGCTTGCGTAATCACAATTTTTGCTATACCAAATCCTAATTATCCTTCAAAAAAAAAAAAAAAAAAATTATTAAAAA
>NW_020628633.1:0-501 GCF_003573695.1 Papaver somniferum
TTTTGGATCCCTTCTTTGTTTCCTTATTCAGCTTCGCTTTTCTTTTCAACACTTTCTCTCTTTTTCTTTAGCTTAGCTCCAAATCTGAAAGCAAATAAGAAATACCAAAAGGCGTAAAAAGGAACAAAAATAATAAAAAATAAAAATAAAGCCTAAAAACAAATCTATAAACAAATCCGCGTCGGCGGCGCCAAAAATTGATGTGGTTTTTAATTGAGTTGTAGTAAGATGATTCGTTCACTCAGATTTGTTGAGAATTTGTTTTAAGACTTAATAAAGAAAATATGGAAAAATATATATACAAAATTTGTCACAGGATGAAGAGAGACCGGGACTCGGGATTTCACTACTTTTCATATTGTTGTGGTTCAGGTAGTTCTTTGCCAAAAATAGATTTCATAAAATATTATTTGTAAGTTAAAAGCATGACGCATCTGAAGTAATTAAAACTAAGCATGCGGCATCTAACAAAATAACAAGTAATTAATAGAAATCATAAAG
>NW_020628634.1:0-787 GCF_003573695.1 Papaver somniferum
CTTTTATACATTCCTCATTCTCTAATAAAACTTCTTTTCTTATTAAAAAAAAATCTAGTTAAGAAAGCCGTTTAACATATTTAGTTTGAATATTCGAATGTTGCGATCATAACTAGTTTCTTTTATTTATGGTTGTGTAAATAGTTTGGTTGTGCGCATATTTTCTGCGTTAAAAAGGACATTGGTATGATTACTCATGACGAAGGACCAGACCCAAGCAATGCATGAATGTTTTACCCATTCAGATAATTAAATAAATTAAACAAAAGTAAGATGATCAATGAGAAGCCAATTATTAAGATTCTAAATGAAACTTGAAAAATAATAATAATTACAATAATGTTGTCTGGTTACTCTTTAAAAACTATTCTTACATAAAAAATGTACACTACATCCTGATTGAAACGAGGTGCTTCCATGGTCACGGGAACTAGCTAGCTAGCAATCAATAATAGATTGAAACGAGGCTTTCCTTGTAGAAGTAAACGTTTAACCCATCATCAAGTTTGATGTCCTTGTTTTTTCTTTTTGCTTTTGTATTGATCAGGCAGCTAGTAGGATCCTCAATTTCACCCGTGGTAAAGTTGTATACTTTTATAACCTCAGACGAAGTAATCATAAATCCAAACTCGCCATTCCTTGTTAACGCAAACGGACCAAAGGGATAGACTAATGATAAGGGTCCGAATCTATAAAGTTGAGTCCAACACTCCTCCTTCGTATTATAATCATTCAGAACCCATACCTCAAAAAACAGTCCATCACGAGTACACTGAGACTTAGTGCA
>NW_020628635.1:0-350 GCF_003573695.1 Papaver somniferum
TCTTTTCATCTTTCTTGCTCAGATCTGGTCCAAAAGGACCAATTTTTCTTCTTCTAGTTTTAGATAATAGTTTATTGAATAAGATGTTTATACATCATTTTTTATGTCTTTTGACATGTTTCTTCGCCGTTTTGGGGCGATTTTTCTTCGTCGTTGTGGGGAGAGTTCTTCGATCTTTGATGGCTGGTTAGTGGCTTGCTACTCTTGATTAAAAAACATCAACGATTCGATCTACAGGTGTAGATGAGGAAAAACGATTCGCTGGTTTTTTAGGGAATAGAGAGACGACCGTGTGAAGGAGGCTCCTTCAACCGAGCAAACTGCCTAACCTCAAACAGATGCACTGCACG
>NW_020628636.1:0-350 GCF_003573695.1 Papaver somniferum
TCTTTTCATCTTTCTTGCTCAGATCTGGTCCAAAAGGACCAATTTTTCTTCTTCTAGTTTTAGATAATAGTTTATTGAATAAGATGTTTATACATCATTTTTTATGTCTTTTGACATGTTTCTTCGCTGTTTTGGGGCGATTTTTCTTCGTCGTTGTGGGGCGAGTTCTTCGATCTTTGATGGCTGGTTAGTGGCTTGCTACTCTTGGTTAAAAAACATCAACGATTCGATCTACAGGTGTAGATGAGGAAAAACGATTCGCTGGTTTTTTAGGGAATAGAGAGACGACCGTGTGAAGGAGGCTCCTTCAACCGAGCAAACTGCCTAACCTCAAACAGATGCACTGCACG
>NW_020628637.1:0-3003 GCF_003573695.1 Papaver somniferum
TGCTGGATAGAACTTAGAATCGGGAAACTCAGATGTGAGGCTGGACATGCATGTCTTCTTCATATCATTTCTTTTCTTGAGATCTAGAGATAGATCCTAAAAAAAAAAAGTTTCAGTTTTCAAATATACAAGTCCTTCAAATTGGAAACCTGTAAGCAGCTGGCAAAAATACTTACACGAATTAAAACAGCGGTGCTTGGCAAACCAAGCGCTTTAAAGACAGATAGGCATTGGCTTCCGAATGAATCAATATAAGAGCAAGTATCGACTTCTTTGGACGACGAGCGGGCTGACGCTACAAAAGCAATCAAATCTGCAACCTGATACCAAAGATCATAACGTTATGACCAATACATAAAATGCAGGTAGAGGTCATCCATCTATGTACTAAATACTCTATGAACTTTGAAGCCGTTTCTCACTGATCAAATACCTTGGCGAGTTCCATGCAAGTTGATAAATCGCCATGGGGTGCTTCCAAGACCTTTTGCAAGACGAACAATTTCAGAAATAATGTAGATAACCGTGACAGGGAATATATTAAGCAGCTAATATTAGTAAAAACCCCTTTGAAAGAAACAAATAGAGAATACAGTAATACGGGGAAATTGAGAAGTTATACATAACTAGGCATACTTGTTTCTACAAAAATGAAAAAAATATGATTGAGGGAACGGTACCCTGGATACATCTTGTTCCCACACTTCCCTCAGAAGGAACTAACGATACTTGCTATTTGTGGGGTTCTATACAAAAAGTAAAACTGAAAAACATTCTCCAAAACATCTCTCCAGTGGCACGATTTGCTTTAGTAGTTTTTTTCCCCTTAATTATCTCTCTTACAGAAACTTCTGTCAACTATGCCGAAGTCACAAGCTACAGGATAGCATAAGATGAGAAGGGTAATTTATAAGCTCCAGTAAGAGTTGCAAGGCTACAGAGATATTACCAGACAAGGTCGATCACATTTCACCAAAGTTAGATACAGTTTTTTTCAACAGTGATTGCTGAATAAAGCTTATGAGATGAGTAAGAAACTTGACTTCCCACTCTTTTTAGATATCATCAGACTTAGTTAAGAATAGATCATGGTAAAATTTCAACTGACCAAGTAGGCATAGCATATGATAATAACACTCGCCCACACATAAGCAAACTAGAAATAGTAGTGAGAGACAGAAGTAAAAAGATAGCTAGCTTACAGTTGCTCTGATTTTGTAGTGTGGAGAAGCAACAGTAGTTTTGTTTGCGTCTCCCGGAGATAGTAATCTTATGAGTTGTTCTTTGAGTCCTCTAACATTTACAGATGCAGTAAGTCCAAAAAGAACCTGTTTGTATACCACCAGCCGCATGAGGAATTGTCCATCTATGAATCACCCTAAACGTGAACCAGTAACAAATGTATAACGATGATATATTAAACTCACAATAACTAGAGGGGAAGTTCCTGAACCGATGGAAGCCCGTTTCTCTTCCAATAGGGAAGCTCTTTTCCGACATCGAACCCATTGAATTGCAATTTTTTTTATTTTAATTAGTTGAGGATAATAATAAACAATGGGAATTAAGACAAAAAAATAGTAAAATTAAAATTAAACAATTGGAACACAATCAAAAGAAGTAATAATTGTTTATTTACCATCTTGGTGTGATGAAATCGAGCAGCTTTAGACCCTTTTCCGACATGGTGATCTGATTTCCCGATTCTGTTCCCTTTAATATCTGGAATCCCAATATGTGAAATGTTAAAACAAAGGGAGAAAAAAAAAAGAGAAGATCATACTACTGAGGAGATAGAGGTGAACCAACCAATTCCAGACTTTTTACGAAGGCTATTAGGAGATGATTTGCTCGATTTATGAGACTTGTTCTTTTGAGCTGACGGCATTTTGAATAAATAACTAAAACCTTAAATTAGGATTCAAAAACACTCTTAGAACAACCCTAGAGGAGACTAGATACACCGTCGTCTTCAGACCAAAACCCTTCTTCAGACAAAAACCCTTATACTCCAATAAGAAACAAGCATGGACACAAGAAGCCAAAAAGAAACAAAGAAACTACAGTATGGAGAGGTTCTTCCCAGTTGCCCTACGAGGTACCAGTGCAGGTTATACACGTGGATTAAATTTCACATCCTTCTTTTGTTTATAAAAAGGGTAACTTAGGGGAGACTTGAAAAAAATAATATTCTCGTTCTCAGGCCCACAATTAATTTTGTATACTGTGACACTCATAATTATATGAATCAATACATAACTGGTTATGCATACTATCTTTTCAGGCATACTATCTTTTTCAGGGGTATAATTGGCAGCGCAACTTGGACATAACATATCTAAAAATCCGCGCCTTAGAATTTTACAAATTTTATATCGTTGGAAATCTTTTTAAAAGAGCTACGCAACGAGTACAAACAAGAATATCAAATTTTTGTTTTTAACGAAAAAATCGGAGGTGATCCTCATTTTAGGGAATTTTTTTGAAAACTTGATACTTAACCATTATGCAGTCACCAAAAACGATGCATAACACATTCTGCAGACGCATAACGAATTATGCAACCATTTTTTCGACTGCATAACAAGTTATGTATCTGCATAACAAAGTTATGCATCTATAACAAGTTATGTAACCATTGTTTTGGTTGATTTTAGCCGTACATATAAAAAAAATTGATGCATAATGCAGTATGCATCCATATTTACGGATGCATATCAGGTTATGCATCTATTTTCTCGATGCATAATGCATTATGTAGGCATATTCGGACGCATAACAGGTTATGCAGGTTTTCTGGACTGCATAACAAGTTATGCAACAAATTTTGTAGATGCATAACAGGTTATGCATCCATTTTCACGAATGCATAACATGTTATGCAGACAGTTTCTCGACTGAATGACATGTTATGCAGTCATAACCACATCATCATCTTCTTTCATGTTTCATTAACTCCCATGCAAACCATTATCTTTCAGTTATTCGGGGGCTCTTGGTCAA
>NW_020628638.1:0-861 GCF_003573695.1 Papaver somniferum
CTAAATTATAGCATTCGAGTCTTTTCGAGTGTGTATTTTTCGAATGTACACTCGAGACTGCTCTAAGTAGAAAAATCTTGTTTATGTGGCCTAGACTTCAAAATTTGGATAAAATATCAAGATCATGTGGGTCTATTGACCAACATGTCCTGATCATTAGCATGTTTCCAATAAAAATAGACACCTCTTGAGCTAAATTATAGCATTCGAGTCTTTTCGAGTGTGTATTTTTCGAATGTACACTCCAAACTGCTCTAAGCAAAAAAATCTTGTTTATGTGGCCTAGACTTCAAAATTTGGCTAAAATATCAAGATCATGTAGGTCTGTAGACCAACATATCCTGATCATTAGCATGTTTCCAATCAAAATAGACACCTCTTGAGCTAAATTATAGCGTTCGAGTCTTTTCGAGTGTGTATTTTTTGAATATACACTTGAAACTACTCTAAGTAGAAAATTCGTGTGTATGAGGCCTAGGCTTCAAAACTTGGCTAAAATATCAAGATCATGTGGGTATATAGACCAACATGTCCTGATAATTAGCATGTTTTCAATCAAAATAGACATCTCTTGAGATAAATTATAACGTTCGAGTCTTTTCGAGTGTGTATTTTTCGAATGTACACTCGAAACTGCTCTAAGTAGACAAATCTTGTTTATGAGGCCTAGACTTCAAAATTTAGCTCAAATATCAAGATCATATAGGTCTATAGACCAACATGTCCTGATCATTAGCATGTTTCCAATAAAAATAGACACCGGTTGAGCTAAATTATAGCGTTCGAGGCTTTTTGAGTGTCTATTATTTGAATGCACATCGAAACTGCTCTAAGTAGAAAATTCGTGTTTATGAGGCCTAG
>NW_020628639.1:0-1238 GCF_003573695.1 Papaver somniferum
CAATTAAGTTTGATGACAGGCAACTCTATCTCATTCTCATCATCTATCCATCCACCTACCAGGAATATCATTATTTATTCTCACTAAATACTTTACTACTAGTTGTTGTTTTTTCTTCTTTTCCCTTGGAAGTTGTGGTAGGGGCAATTGCCCCCCTCCATGGTTGTTCTACTGCTTTGTTCCTTGATCAAAGTAATTAGAATGGAGTTAGTGATCAGTGAGTGACATTTTCATTTTAAGGTGGATTCTTTCATCTGCCATTCGTAACAGAATGTTTCTTCTTTTGCTCATCTGCTAGCTCTGTAACTTGTCTATAAAAGAAGACCTAATTATCACTACAATTCAACAACATTACACTTCTTACACAAACCCAGCTCCTTGACTCTACCTTTCTTCATCAAAACTTGGAAAGAAAAATTCAAGGTACTTTGTACCAAACCAAACTCGTTCAACTGCTACTGTCAATTCCTATTGTGGAGTTTATTACATCCATCACCAGGTAAGCTTCCCTCCCTTCTTCTCTCAATTGTTCTCTAAACTGTGAAGATCTATGTAGTTGATAATGAAAAACATGAATTGGGTTGAGTTTCTTTTGCTAATTTCAAGTTCAATATAATCACTTTACCCAAAGTTCAATGTTTATCTGTCAAAAACTAAGTTAGTCTTTCTGTGCTTTGATTATACACCAATTTGACAGAGAATTTGGTTCAACACCTTGTATCACCAATTTAGCATGTGGTGGACTACTAGGATGATAAACTTCTTCCTTTACTAATATTTTTAATCAGCTGGATGTTCATCACTAATTTCATACCTGTATGTGCACAAGTCTTAAGCCGATTAAGTCTTTATGTATGCATCATTTCACTAATTCAAGCCAATTTGTTCTAATTTTTCTGCTCATCGATTTTCAGGCAGGTAAGGATAAGTTTGTGACCAGGATAAAGACAACAATGGAATCACCTTCATATTCTAGTATTCCTGGTGGCATGCAAGTAACTTCTTCATCTTCTAGATATGTCCTACTATTCCCATTCCCTACTCAAGGTCATTTGAATCCATTTCTAGATTTTGCAAGGAACTTAGCTTCTCGTATACCATATATCCTCATCAAAATCATAAGTACACCTGATAATATCCAAAAGCTACGCCCTCGATTCCTAGATTACCCTACAATTGATTTCGTTGAGCTTCCTCCCTTCGCTGAAAATGCAGAGAATACAGAGAATACCCTACAA
>NW_020628640.1:0-297 GCF_003573695.1 Papaver somniferum
TTCTTTTTACAACTGTCTTTGTTTGAGCATTGTTCGATCGAACTCAAAAGCATTGCGATCTTAAGCTTGTTTATCAAGTTTATTTGTCAAAACAGTCTTGATGTCTAGTCTACTTATAGTTAAGTCTCGGATTATGATAGAATGTGTAGTTCAGCTTTATACTCCACAACGTTCATCGATTGAAAACGAAGAACTATTAAGGGAAAATTGTGGAACTTCATCAACAAAAGGTATGTGGAGACTTAAACTCATCTATAACTTAGAAAGTCTATGTAAAAATCCTCAAGCTCGTCAACG
>NW_020628641.1:0-1165 GCF_003573695.1 Papaver somniferum
TTCTTTGAGTGTTTTTTATTATTACAGCCGCAACATCTCCTTCCAATGGATTCTTGCAAAACTATCTATTGTAAACTCACCGTCTCTTTTCAACTTGGGCAACCTTCTCTGGGCTCTGGGAAAAAAAAGTATGAAAAAAGTTATATTAACGACTCATGTTTAATGTATTGGAAGAACTTGTGATGTCTCAGTGCCAATGCAATTTGACGATCTTTCCATCACATTCATAACAATTAGTCATAGAAAACTCCAACCAAAATTCAGGCCCAAACATATTTGGAAAGGGAAATTTGTGGTATATTCATAGCAAAGACATAGCAAAGATGTTAATTATACACCATTTCAGATGTTCGGTTTATCGTCTCGAGCAAGACACTGGAAACTAAGAAGGGAAGTATTGAGTTATGCTTTGTGTATAAAGAATTTCAAGTATTTTTAACTTAATACAAAAAAATTGTTTTGTCTTCACGTAGAAATGTCCTCGTCAACTGCAAAGAAATCCGCAATCAATAATAAAGTAAAAAAATTATCGTACCATATGGTTTCCTTGTCCAAAGGTGGAATATGCAAATTAAGAGTGATTTTCTAGAAGGTCTAACTACCCAAACTACTACTTGAGAACGACAAATTCTGAAAAAACTGAAAAAATATAATAAGAATACAAATAGTATTATTCCATGAGACCACTTTCGATTGATCACAATTCTTGATCTTTCATTTTCATAGACCAAAATTTATATGGGTCGAATCGTGGAAAAATATAGTACAATGTGTGAAGTAGAGATTGCCAAAAAAAGAAATGAGATAATCTCTTGAATGAGTATTTCATGCCAGTTAACACGAAAAATGAAGACATGATATAAAAATATATAAATTCAAGGCAAGAAATGTTGTAGGCATTACCGCCCTTAGTTGCATGCTGGACTAAATAATGTGAATCTAACAAACAAAGGAGAAAGAGAATGGAAACTCTTGTTGTATGCTTCATGTCGGCAATTGCACCTTTATCGTAAAAACAACAGTCAAACCCCTTTTGCTTTTGACAGGCTTTTACATCCTCTCATACTATGCACAAACCAAATGACAACTGGGGAGAAGTTTAAAACAACTCTTACTCTCCCTTTCAGCAAGCAGTATACCATGATGATGATATATAAGCACATGA
>NW_020628642.1:0-281 GCF_003573695.1 Papaver somniferum
TCAACATTTTTATGAACTCTTTCTTTTTGTGTTGGCTTTGTCTTTCTATTTGATTCAAGATAGATGAAATTTGTTAGGATTTGGATTAGTTATGCATGGTCTTTCATCCTTCTTCTATTGTGAAATTTGACTTCCTTCATATTTTCCTGAATCAACGTACATAGAAATAAAAATTTTACTGGACTTATTGCCTTAGAACATATTAATTGTAATTACAATACATTTGTGAAACTTTTTTTTTTAAAGATGACTTTATCTAGTTTACAGATTAGTCTCAGAAA
>NW_020628643.1:0-814 GCF_003573695.1 Papaver somniferum
TTTAGAACATATTATTTGTGACTACAATACATTTTTCAAACTTTTTTTTGTTAAAGATGAGTTTATCTAGTTTACAATTAAGTTTCAGAAATCAATTTCAGACTTATAACGAAGTGTGTAGACTTTTTTGAGTTAAGGTATATAAAATTCAACATTTTTATGAACTCTTTCTTTTTGTGTTGGCTTTGTCTTTCTATTTGATTCAAGATAGATGAAATTTGTTTGGATTTGGATTAGTTCTTCTTGGTCTTTCATTCTTCTTCTATTGTGAAATTTGCCTTCCTTCATATTTTCTTTAATCAACGTACATAGAAATGCAATTTTTACTAGACGTAATGCTTTAGAACATATTATTTGTGATAATAATACAATTTTCAAACTTTTTCTGTTAAAGATGAGTTTATCTAGTTTACGATTTAGTCTCAGAAATCAATTTCCGACTTGTAGACTTTTTTGAGTTAACCTGTATAAAATTCAAAATTTTATGAACTCTTTCACTTTTGTTGGCTTTGTATTTCTATTTGATTCAAGATAGACGAAATTTGTTAGGATTTGGATTAGTTATGCATGGTCTTTCATCCTTCTTCTATTGTGAAATTTGTCTTCCTTCATATATTCTTGAATCAACGTACATAGAAATGCAATTTTTACTCGACGTAATGCCTTAGAACATATTATTTGTGATTACAATACATTTTTCAAACTTTTTTTTGTTAAAGATGAGTTTATCTAGTTTACAATTTAGTTTCAGAAATCAATTTCAGACTTATAACGAAGTGTGTAGACTTTTTTGAGTTAAGGTATATAAAATTCA
>NW_020628644.1:0-413 GCF_003573695.1 Papaver somniferum
TCTTTTTTTTGGTTAAGTTTGTCAGATTTGGCATTGCAATTTATGAAAAATTTGGCTACATTTTTCAACTCTGATACAAGACTCACTATATAGTCCCTATCATATTCATGATCCTATCACTTTAACATGAAATCCATAAGAAAATCATGGTTAACCATAACTCTTCAGATCCAAATCTCTAGGCCAAGCCCTCTTAAACACATTATTAGTTCATTATGTTTTATCAAAAGATTGATACTCCAACAGATGAACAATGGAAAGAAATTAAAAAACATATGCATTTGGAATCTAAACAAAATATTGCATCCGTAAATATTAAACATTCACAAAAAGTAAACTTACAAGCATCTTTACAAACAGACTAATTAAACATCCGAAAAAAAATAAGATAAACTAATAACACAAAATAAATA
>NW_020628645.1:0-651 GCF_003573695.1 Papaver somniferum
CCGATTATTCTATGTGAAAAAACTTTGTTCCCTGGAACCAAGCAACAACATAATCGGAAAGAAAATCACTCCTTGGTTTACGATTGATATAATCAGTAGGTTTGGTGTATATTTTCCTACCGATTATTCTATGTGAAAAAGCTCAGTTTCCTGGAACCAAACAACAACATAATCGGAAAGAAAATTGACTAATAATATACCCGAATATTAGAATTGGTAGCTTGTTTAACTATCTGATTACATGCATTACATAAAGTTCAAAAGACTTTAACGTCACAATCACGTTAAAAGCACCTAAATCCATACTCCTAATTGACCATAAATGTATTTAAAAATATCATAACGTCCAGTGACCACATAAATTGTCCCTCTTGATTTTGTAACATCTTTCATGTTCAATTCGTTTCCCGTAGAGGTCCATATACCGACGATCAACAAGATTTCTCTGACATTACGAATGAGTAACAAGTTAGTACTAACTTATGTTAATATGAATCGGAGTTATAAAGATACTTACTCATTTTTCATATGTCCACCAATAAAAAGCGTCCCTAACAAATCGTTCCTCATCTTCAAGTTTGTCAATCTCCTTGTTGACCGCTTTCTTTCTCATCTTAATGTCATTGGATGATCTTTGAATACGATTACCAT
>NW_020628646.1:0-1497 GCF_003573695.1 Papaver somniferum
ATTGTGCAAATAGTGATGAAAAATAGAATGAATCCTTGTTTATTCCGCAGTATTGGTCGATCTCCGATCCACATTTTTGTGCATATACTGTGTTGCTCCATAAGGTTTCTTATGTTTGAGCATAACCGATTGAGTTGATCATTCTTATGATTAAGTTAGTTGTATCTCCATAAGTTCTCTTATGTGGAGCATGACCAATTGAATTGACCACGTTGGGATTAATTTGGTTGTGTATTCCAATTAAATTAATCATGGGTTTCCTTGTGATTAATTTGGTTGTATTTTTCGATTGAACTAACCATGGATTCTCTTGTGATTATTTCAATTAAATATTTTGGATACAAATTCATGTTTTCATGTGATTTGATTTTATCCAAAAGAAATCCTTCTTTTCTTGTAAAAGTAATGTCGCCTTTGTTGTTCCTTCGGGGATAACATTTTATGGGGGAGAGTTCATTTTGAACTTGTGCTTAATTTCCAAATATTTATGGGGAGTGCGGTTGTGGAATTTTAGGGGTTATTTTGTATTTTTATTAACTCCTTGATGAATGCATTTAGCTTCGGCTTTATGATGGCATCTAAATAACATGGTATGGTATTCTCTTTTGGTCATGAAGCATCTCCGTGAAAATTTCATGAGGATCCCACTAGTTTTCGTACCTTTGCCAATTTATATTGACAAAATGTGTAGTGTGATACTACAAATACATATGATTTACGGATCATTATGTAAGGGGGAGTGGTTTTCATGTTGAGATGAAGTATTGCCTAAGGGGGAGTGATAAATATCACCATAGTATTGTTGTCAAAGTTGTGATACAATTGAACTTTGATGTTATGTAATAATACTATGACACTGTATAACAATGATTGAAAGATTATTGTTTTCTCATTGTTATTGCTACGGATCTTCAACAACTGTGATGCTGAACTTACAACCTTTAGGATCATGGAGTACTTGGAAGTGACGAAGATTTCGAGTCGCGTCGAAGATGCCAAGGAGATCAAGCATGTGGATGAGAAGCTACAATTTTTATCTATTTTTTAATCCATATGTATTGATGGTTTTGTCACTAAAATTGACGAAGGGGGAGATTAGCATTGCTCGGTCGAACTCGCATGCATTTCTATTTTAAGCATGTTTGTCAATGTTAGTGATCAAAACTATAAGTCTTGATTTCTAGCCTATTTATAGATGTCTCGGACTAGGACAGATAGTGTAGTTGAGTTTAGTTTTCACGACGTTCATCTCTTGAAGACGAAGAACTACTAAGGGGACTTCTTCGACAAAAGTTATGTGGAGACTTGAACTCATCTATCACTTGGAAAGTCTATTTATACTATCTCCTAAATTGACACATAAGTTGTGTTACGATATAGTTTTCTATATACACATTTGAGATTTCGAGCTGAGTATATCTCGCTTACATATTTCTCGAAATATGTGTTGGTAAGCTTTCGCTTCGACCAAGTTCATCTTATATCATGAGAAAATTA
>NW_020628647.1:0-910 GCF_003573695.1 Papaver somniferum
GTAAATATTAAGACTTTGAAAATGACCATATTACCCTTATTGGAAATAAGTGCAATAAATATTATGGATACTGTGAAAAATGACCAGACTACCGTTATCGAAAATAAGTAAAGTAAATAATACATACTGTGAAAATGACCATATTACCCTTGTTGGATATAAATGCCAATAATATTATGGAGACTGTGAAAATGACCAAATTAACCTTATTAAAAATAAACAAAGTAAATATTACACCCTTTGAAAATGACCATATTACCCTTGTTGGAAATAAGTGCAATAAATATTATGGAGACTATTAAAATGACCAAACTACCCTTATTGAAAATAAGTAAAGTAAATATTACAGACTGTGAAAATGACCATATTACCCTTATTGGAAAAAGTGCAATAAATATTATAGAGACTGTGAAAATGATCAAACTACCCTTATTGAAAATAAGTAAAGCAAATATTACAGACTGTGAAAATGACCATATTACCCTTATTGGAAATAAGTGTAATAAATATTATGGATACTGTGAAAAATGACCAGACTACCCTTATCGGAAATAAGTAAAGCATATATTGCACACTTTGAAAATGACCATATTACCCTTATTGGAAATAAGTGCCATAAATATTATGGAGACTATGAAAATGACCAGACTACCCTTATTGAAAATAAGTAAAGTATATATTGCACACTTTGAAAATGATCATATTACCCTTACTGGAATTAAGTGCAATAAATATTATAGAGACTGTGAAAATGACCAGACTACCATTATCGGAAATAAGTGAAGTAAATATTACAGACTGTAAAAATGACCATATTACTCTTACTGGAAATAAGTGCCATAAATATTATGGAGACAGTGAAAATGACCAGACTACCCTTATTGAAAATAAGTAAAGTATATATTGCACA
>NW_020628648.1:0-588 GCF_003573695.1 Papaver somniferum
TGAAAAATGTATTGTAATTACAATTAATATGTTCTAAGGCAATACGTCTAGTAAAAATTGATTTCTATGAACGTTGATTCAAGAAAATATGAAGAAAGTCAAATTTCACAATAGAAGAAGGATGAAAGACCAAGAAGAACTAATCCAACTCCTAACAAATTTCATCTATCTTGAATCAAATAGAAAGACAAAGCCAACATAAAAAGAAAGAGTTCATAAAAATGTTGAATGTTATATACGTTAACTAAAAAAAGTCTATACATATCGTTATAAGACGGAAATTGATTTCTGAGACTAAATTGTAAACTAGATAAACTCATCTTTAACAGAAAAAGTTTGAAAAATGTATTGTAATTACAATTAATATGTTCTAAGGCAATACGTCTAGTAAAAATTGCATTTCTATGTACGTTGATTCAAGAAAATATGAAGGAAGTCAAATTTCACAATAGAAGAAGGATGAAACACCATGCAGAACTAATCCAAATCCTAACAAATTTCATCTATCTTGAATCAAATAGAAAGACAAAGCCAACACAAAAAGAAAGAGTTCATAAAAATGTTGAGTTTTATATACGTTAACTCAAA
>NW_020628649.1:0-446 GCF_003573695.1 Papaver somniferum
AGGTGTCAAATATATCAGATTGGATGAAACTGCAGCCTATTACTGAACTCAGGTTGAAAAATTACCATATACAGACCCGGTGTTCTCGTCCAGGCAAGGTTTGAGGTGTCAAATATATCTGATTGGATGAAACTACAACTTATTACTGAACTCAGGCTGCAAGATTACTATATACAGACACCATGTTCTCGTTTAGGCGAGGTTTGAGGTGTCAAATATATCAGATTGGATAAATATGCAACCTATTACTAAGCTCTGGTTGCAATTACCATATACAGACCCTATGTTCTCTTCCCGGCGAGGTTTGAGGTGTCAAATATATCAGATTAGATGAAACTGCAACCTATTACTGAACTCAGGTTGAAAAATTACCATATACAGACACGATGTTCTCGTCCCGACGAGGTTCGGGGTGTCAAATATATCAGATTGGATGAAACTGCAAC
>NW_020628650.1:0-669 GCF_003573695.1 Papaver somniferum
ACTCAAAAAAGACTACACACTTCGTTATATGTCTGAAATTGATTTCTGAAACTAAATTGTAAACTAGATAAACTCATCTTTAACAGAAAAAGTTTGAAAATGTATTGTAATCACAAATAATATGTTCTAAGGCATTACGTCTAGTAAAAATTGCATTTCTATGTACGTCGATTCAAGAAAATATGAAGGAAGTCAAATTTCACAATAGAAGAAGGATGAAACACCAGCCAGAACTAATCCAAATTCTAACAAATTTCATCTATTTGAATCAAATTGAAAGACAAAGCCAATACAAAAATAAAGAGATCATAAAAATTTTGAATTTTATATACGTTAACCTAAAAAAGTCTACACACTTCGTTATAAGTCGGAAATTGATTTATGAGACTAAATTGTAAACTAGATAAACTCATTTTTAACAGAAAAAGTTTGAAAAATGTATTGTAATTACAATTAAAATGTCCTAAGGCAATACATCTAGCAAAAACTGAATTTCTATGTACGTTGATTCAAGAAAATATGAAGGAAGTCAAATTTCACATTAGAAGAAGGATGAAAGACCATGCAGAACTAATATAAATCCTTACAAATTTCATCTATCTTGAATCAAATAGAAAGACAAAGCCAACACAAAAAGAAAGAGATCATAAAAATGTTGAATTTTATATA
>NW_020628651.1:0-458 GCF_003573695.1 Papaver somniferum
TTTTAATGCATTTTTATTATTTTCCATGATTTGATGAAAATTCTCTCGTTTTATCAAATCTCCTTCGTCTCGAGGAAACTCCTCGGCTTCATGGTGTTTTCATAAACCCATGAAAATAATATAAAATTAAAGAAAAATAGTGTGGGGCGTGACCATTGGCCGCCGGCCATGCCTTGGTCCCAGCCGGCCCCACAACTTATGGTTCCTCATTATTTTATTATTATTATTATTATTATTTCCCTGATTTCATGAAAATTTCTTCAAATCATGGTATTTTCAAAATACATAAAAAATAATAATATAAAATTAGGGAAACACGTGGGACCGAGCCCCAGCCGGCCGGCCATGCCTCAGCCGGTCCCACACGCCCATGTATTTTATTATTATTATTTTTAGGATTTCCTTCATCCCATGAAACTCCTTGATTTCATGGTATTTCTCTCAAATTAGGAAAATCC
>NW_020628652.1:0-2416 GCF_003573695.1 Papaver somniferum
TATGGGCTGTCCCACTTGTTAAGGGAAGACATAATGTTATTTAGTAAACTTAGTAATAATAGGCGTGTGAGTGGCATGTTCCGGTACTTGAGGTTGTTTTTCCCTTATAAGCTTCAATCTTCTATAATTGCTTTCTCATGAAAATTAGTAATCAAAATATCTTTTCTCTCTGAAATCTTCTGTTCTCCCAGTCCATCTCTATCCTTAGAGATCAGAGTTGCTTCCTGAGACCCAATTTTCACGTAGATCGTGATATACTAGAAGCTTCTTATTGATACTCCATGGCCTCTCATCTATAACCTTATTCAAGAGATTTCATTCAATGAATTTAAAGATCAGAGTGTTAGGATCTACCTCCATTATTTTGACTTCTTCAGCATAAATGAAAGGCAAAGTGAACTTGATGTATTTTTCAACCATGTTATAACTCATTTTCTTTCGGTGATAACTTTACCAATGACACTGGCTTCCCATTTACTTCCTCTCCATTCTCTTGATTGTTTTTTGATTGAACAACCACAACTTCATTAGTGTTACCTAAATCCAGTACCGCTTACTTGAACTTGTTGACAAGATCACCAACTTGGCTTGCATCTTCTCCCTCCATTTTTCCTTTTATGAGTTTTCTAGGGTTTATGTTTCTATGCTCAAAATGTATATTATAAGAATATATATCTTGAAGACAAGTGGGTATATGATAAGCACTATAATTATGGGATATACTTAGGTTATATTGTTGGCAAGAAATCTGGTAGAAAATATGTTGACTAGATTTAGATATATGGAAAGACTTGCAGTTGTCGACTAACTAACCCCAAAAAAAGGGAATAAACTTGTTGACTACGACATGAATTACGGAATTTGAATATTTTTGAATTCTTCAGAGAGCGGGCTCTATGAGGAGAATGACTCAGTGAACTGTACCGATCCTTCATCTCCTTCCATAGCAAACAAGAGACATAATCACAAACATGCCAGCTTTCAAACGATTAGCAAACTTCTCAGCAAACGCAATAATCACAACAACAAACGTAAAAGCAAACATCATAAGAGATAATCCAAATTGCAAGCACATTACGGAGAACACAGGAAAAGTTAGAAATTCATTTTTAAAAATTAAAACAGATGTTTTTAATAAGAGATATTAAGAAAATTACTGGAAAAATGATTAGATTAAGAATAACATAATCAGAAAGTGAATATAGATTAGATCAGCATATGAAAACTGCGCAAAATCAAATTATATAATTCATGAAAATGAAAAATATTTTAAGAAAATTTAGTCACTGAATTGACTCATTACAGTCTCCCGATTTCCAGAGCAAACCTCAACAAGTTGCCTTGAATGACATGTACTAAGCGCAAAGTCAATAACATGTATTGACTATCAAATAATATAAAGTCAACTATCAATAGGACAAAATTAAAAAATGATTAGCTCAACTAATTTGCCATGGAGAGAATATAAAATATATGTCCAACTTCAAGAAAACAATTAGCACTTTGAAGAGTGAACAATCAGAAGAAAATACATAACAATTAGCCTTTTT
The DNA here is from genome assembly GCF_003573695.1 of Papaver somniferum. Taxonomy (NCBI): domain Eukaryota; kingdom Viridiplantae; phylum Streptophyta; class Magnoliopsida; order Ranunculales; family Papaveraceae; genus Papaver; species Papaver somniferum. The sequence goes on from NW_020628652.1 coordinate 1,551, forward strand.
ATGTGGAATTCTCTAATATCAATTCCTAATTTCATACCAGTTTAGAAGCAATTAACAAAACATTGTATTGAAAATGATACCCCGTTACAATACTATTTTACTAGGGTTTTTATGTGAAATACTCCCTTCGTTTCAAAAAGATAGTCCGCTTTGACTTTGTCAAGATATTAAAAAGGCCGTAGTAGTTTACATGCCTACCCTCAAGTACTTGCCTAATTTATTTCAATAAAAATGTTAGTAATAAAAACTACCAAAAATTGATATGTGATTGTAAATCGGAAATAAAAAAAATAATTAAATATATCCGATTTATGGAAATAGTATCACCAAAGTAAAAGAGAAAACATTGTGAACATTGTGCGGCAAAGCAGGTAAGTTAGCTTTTTATAGTCCACGGTGTTTGGAAAAAAAAAGAGATGAAAAGATTATAGAGATAAAAAAATGGTGTTTGGAAGAAAGAAAAGAAGATGAAAAGATTATAGATATAAAAAGGAATTTAGTTTGGAACCATATACATTGTCTTCGAAAAGGAAAGAAGGATATATTTGTTTCCTTCATTATACAGATTTCATTAATATTTTAGATTGGGTCCCATTAAAAAAGAATTTATGAATATAAAAAACTTAAGGGTACATTAGAGAGTTTATTGGAAAAATATGATTATAAACAGAAACTGGACATAATTTTGAAACCGACTAAAATGGAATAGAGAATGGTCTTTTTGAAACAGAGATAGAAATGAACGGGAGATGATGAGGTGTGGACCGGAGATGAAGAGCTGTGGAGGAAATAAGTCAGAAGTCTTTGTTCCAATAAAATAACAGTTTTTCTCTACCATAAGTTGAACGTACTTTTTACTTATCGAC
>NW_020628653.1:0-333 GCF_003573695.1 Papaver somniferum
TATTGATAGCAAGCATACTATGAAACTAAGCAGTCACCTAAACTTCTGTGTATTATTTTGAACCATCCTCTTAAATTTTCCAGTTTTAGTATATTATTAGATGTCTTAAATAGTTTCTAGCGTTCCAGGTGACATCTATTAATTCTTCAATTTTAGAGGACTATGAGTTATTGATACCAAGCCTACTCTGAAACTAAGCAGTCTCCTATACTTCTGTGTATTCTTTTGAACCATCCTCTTAAATTTACCAGTTTAGTATATTATTAGATGTTTTAAACAGTTTCTAGCATTCCAGGTGACATCTATTAATTATTTAATTTTAGAGGACAATGA
>NW_020628654.1:0-1439 GCF_003573695.1 Papaver somniferum
GTTGGTTCAGCAATAGTTAACCGAAGTTGGCCATATCAACACTTTCATATCAACCTTGTTAATCTTAACACAACTAGTTCAAATGAATCAAATGAAACTAGTTATAGAGTTGTTCAATTGTTTATATTCTCATAGAAGTATACAAGACACAATTGAAGCAAAATCGATTTTGATTCACTCGAATCAATTCATGAACATTATATCCACGGTTTGCAAAAGGTTGCATTCCATATTTAATGTATTAGTTCATGAACTAGCCGATTTAAAAACTTAATCCACTCAAGTATGCAAACGGGTACGCATATTTAAGTAGCCGGATTTGGTCTGGGTTCGCCAGTATGCGAACGGGTACACATACTGTCGTACACCACCAAACTCAGTTGAATTCCCGGATTTGAACTTACGCCGGTACGCATACGGGTATGCATACTAAGTTCCTGGACTTCAACTATCAAACCAGTACGCATACGGGTATGCACACTATGGTTCCCGGACTTGGAATAACTTGCAACAGTTATCATATAAGTACGCATATTGTGCTATATCCAATTAATGGTTAATTGTTCTAAACTCCCATTTCAATCATTGAAACGTTCTTAGAAGACGACAATAGCTGTCTCACACAAACTATTAGCTTCAAAGCAATTTTCAGGTGATCAAATGATCAATACGAAACATTCCGAGTCTACACCAAATGACCGTCTCACACAAATCATATAAAAAGTTACCAGGCGATTTTCACATGATCGTCCTTTGAATTTCGTTACGAATATGAGATGAACTTGGTTAAAGCGAAAGGTTACCAACACATATTTCGAGAAATATGTAAGCGAGTTAAAATCATCTCGAAATATCAAATGTGTATAATTGAAGTCTATATAGCTATACGACTTTTGTCTCAAATAGGAGATAGAGTAGAAATAGACTTTTGAGTGATATATGAGTTCAAGTCTCCACATACCTTTTGTTGATGAAGTTCTACAAGATCCCCTTAGTAGTTCTTAGTCTTCAATCGATGAACGCCGTGAAGTCGAAATCTCAACTACACGTTCTACCCTAATCCGAGACTTAGCTATCAGTAGACTAGAAATCAAGACTTATACTTTTGACAACTAAACTTGACAAACAAGCTTGAGATAGCAACACCTGCGAGTTCGACCGACCAATGCTCTAAAAATCTCCCCCTTTGTCAATTTTAGCGACAAAGCTATCAATACTTATGGATTACAAAATAAATAAACTTTATAGCTTCTCATCCAAATGCTTGATTTCCTTGGTTCTTCAACATTACTCGAAATCTTCGTTACTTCCAAGTACTCCAGTGATTCTGAAGTGCTCAATTCAGCATCATAGTTGTTGAAGATCCGTAGTTATAAAAATACTGCAGAATATTCAAAGATTCATTCTATTTTCATCAATATTTGCATAATGATACCATA
>NW_020628655.1:0-1193 GCF_003573695.1 Papaver somniferum
AGCTTCGTAATGTTCTCTTTGCACCCAAAATCTCTCATAATCTTTTATCTGTTTCTCGTTTCACCACTGATAACAATGTCTTATTTGAATTTCATCCAAATTTTTGTCTTGTGAAGGATCAATGTACCGGGAAGGTTCTTCTTTGCGGAATTAGGAAGGGTGGTCTCTATCAACTTGATGTCTCATCTCAATCTCCTCAGGCTTGCATAGGAGAACGTGCTAGTTTACAAGCCTGACATGCTAGAATGGGTCATCCAATGATGCGCACAGTTCGCAAAGTTATTTCTCAGTTTTCTCTTCCAGTTTCAAACCAGACTATTAGTTTTTGTTCTTTTTGTCATGAGCATAGGAGTCATAAGTTACCTTTTCAATCCAGTACAACTGTTTATTTACATCCATTAGATTTAATTCTCTCCGATGTATGGGGAACCTCTCATATTTTATCTAATGAAGGATATAAATATTATGTCATTTTTATTGATGCGTATAGTCGTTTTACTTGGATGTTTCCTATGTCTCAAAAGTCTGATGTTTTCTCCTTATTCTTCTTGTTCCAAAAACATGTTGAAAATATTTTTAATCGAAAGATAAAGATTTTTCAATCTGATAATGCTGCTGAGTATCATAAACTTACTCCACACCTCCAAGAACTTGGAATTTTTCATCGTTTTTCATGTCCACATACTTCTGAACAAAATGGTTTGGTTGAACGTCGTCATCGTCATATTCGTGAAACTGGTCTTACTATTCTTAACATGGCCTCTGTGCTGTCCTCATATTGGTATGATTTTTTCTACACTGCTTGTTATTTGATGAATCCTGTTCCTTCGACTTCCGTTAATAATTCCTCTCCATATGAAGCTCTTTTTGGTATTCCGCCTGATTACACTTCTCTTCGTGTTTTTGGTTGTCTATGTTATCCTCAGTTGCGTCCATATAGGTCTCATAAAATGTATGCCTTGTCTTCTCCTTGTGTTTTTATTGGCTATAGTCCATCTCATAAAGGTTATAAGTGTCTTCATATTCCTACTGGTCGAATATACATCAGCCGACATGTTGTTTTTGATGAGACTACCTTTCCCTTTGCATCCGCTTCCTCCCCTTCGCCGGCGTCGACTTCTTCACAGGTAACTCCATCTCTTATTCATAATGCTGCCCCGTCCTCTGTGTTTATCAATCATGAGCTGTCATCA
>NW_020628656.1:0-1193 GCF_003573695.1 Papaver somniferum
AGCTTCGTAATGTTCTCTTTGCACCCAAAATCTCTCATAATCTTTTATCTGTTTCTCGTTTCACCACTGATAACAATGTCTTATTTGAATTTCATCCAAATTTTTGTCTTGTGAAGGATCAATGTACCGGGAAGGTTCTTCTTTGCGGAATTAGGAAGGGTGGTCTCTATCAACTTGATGTCTCATCTCAATCTCCTCAGGCTTGCATAGGAGAACGTGCTAGTTTACAAGCCTGACATGCTAGAATGGGTCATCCAATGATGCGCACAGTTCGCAAAGTTATTTCTCAGTTTTCTCTTCCAGTTTCAAACCAGACTATTAGTTTTTGTTCTTTTTGTCATGAGCATAGGAGTCATAAGTTACCTTTTCAATCCAGTACAACTGTTTATTTACATCCATTAGATTTAATTCTCTCCGATGTATGGGGAACCTCTCATATTTTATCTAATGAAGGATATAAATATTATGTCATTTTTATTGATGCGTATAGTCGTTTTACTTGGATGTTTCCTATGTCTCAAAAGTCTGATGTTTTCTCCTTATTCTTCTTGTTCCAAAAACATGTTGAAAATATTTTTAATCGAAAGATAAAGATTTTTCAATCTGATAATGCTGCTGAGTATCATAAACTTACTCCACACCTCCAAGAACTTGGAATTTTTCATCGTTTTTCATGTCCACATACTTCTGAACAAAATGGTTTGGTTGAACGTCGTCATCGTCATATTCGTGAAACTGGTCTTACTATTCTTAACATGGCCTCTGTGCTGTCCTCATATTGGTATGATTTTTTCTACACTGCTTGTTATTTGATGAATCCTGTTCCTTCGACTTCCGTTAATAATTCCTCTCCATATTAAGCTCTTTTTGGTATTCCGCCTGATTACACTTCTCTTCGTGTTTTTGGTTGTCTATGCTATCCTCAGTTGCGTCCATATAGGTCTCATAAAATGTATGCCTTGTCTTCTCCTTGTGTTTTTATTGGCTATAGTCCATCTCATAAAGGTTATAAGTGTCTTCATATTCCTACTGGTCGAATATACATCAGCCGACATGTTGTTTTTGATGAGACTACCTTTCCCTTTGCATCCGCTTCCTCCCCTTCGCCGGCGTCGACTTCTTCACAGGTAACTCCATCTCTTATTCATAATGCTGCCCCGTCCTCTGTGTTTATCAATCATGAGCTGTCATCA
>NW_020628657.1:0-938 GCF_003573695.1 Papaver somniferum
AGAAGACAAGAATGGGTTTCGAACTGCGTTTGATTTAAATGAAGAACAAAGGTGAGTGAAATTTAGGGTTTCTGAAGGATTGAATTCTGATGTTGAGGTGGTGGATTAGGGATGTAATATGATGAGATTAGAGAATGGGTTGAAACTGGTGTTTGAGAAGATGTAGGTGGTGTTGATAACAATTCGCAGTGGATAGAATTGAGCAAGGTATGAATCCGAGAAGGTGGAGTTAATGTTTGCAGGAGGTAATGGCAGTGCAGTTGACAATGAGATGCGGCTGTAGTTGCTGCCATTGAGAATTGCAATAGGTTTGAACTGGTGAGTCTGCTAGAAGTGAATGTGCTAGGATGAAGGAGTTTGGTACTGTATGTCTGTGACAATGGGACCAGCAGGTGCACTGGTGATGCTTCAATGAGATGAACTAAAGAGGGAAGCACAGTTTGAATAAGAGTATGAGCAGGTCTGAGTTTGCAGGGAGTGTGGCGGAAGTATGGCGGAAGTATGGCATGAAGGCAATGCTCAGAGTGACTGAATTGAAGCAATGGATCTGAGAGGTGAGGTCAAAACACTAGAGTTGCAGTCGTGTAAGCCAAGGCAGTGGTGCAGCTGGAGTTACAAGTGATGTTGCAATGGTTGCAAATGCAGATGTTGCTGGTGGTGAAGCTGTAGAGTTCATTACAGGTGCAGATGTGGGTTGAGAGTGAAATAAGTAAGCTGTAGGAATGAATGGTTGTACCTGAAGTAGCTGGATGTTAGGACAAATTTGCAGCTAGTAATGAAGCTGAGAAGATTAACTAAACAGTGACTGCTCGAGGCTTAAGTCTGGTGGATACGAAGCTGAATTGCGCTTTGGTGCTGTGTATGATACATCACAGTGTGACATGAACTGAAATGCAGAGTTGGTGGATAAATTTGAGAAACAAGAAAAGGGAAAGAAG
>NW_020628658.1:0-358 GCF_003573695.1 Papaver somniferum
CCCTTAATTAGTCAACTTAGAGAAAGAAACTGGGTCCGAGATCAAAACCTGGACTCGAGAATAGGTCTGAAACTTCGTAAGAACGACAAATCCAACCATTTACGGGTAAGATTCCATCGTATATTCTCAAAAACGCTCAACAAACCCTTAATTAGTCAACTTAGAGAAAGAAACTGGGTCCGAGATCGAAACCTAGACTCAAGAATAAGTCTGAAACTTTGTAAGAACGGTGAATCCAACCATTTACGGGTAAGATTCCATCGTATATTCTCAGAAACGCACAGCAAACCCTAAATTAGTCAACTTCAGAAAGAAACTGGGTCCGAGATCGAAACCTGGACTCGAGAATAAGTCTGAA
>NW_020628659.1:0-446 GCF_003573695.1 Papaver somniferum
TGAAAGACAAAGCCAAGACAAAAATAAAGAGTTCATAAAAATGTTGAATTTTTTATACGTTAACTCAAAAAAGTCTACACTCTTCGTTATAAGTCGGAAGTTGATTTCTAAGAATAAATTGTAAACTAGATAAACTCATATTTAACAAAAAAAGTTTGAAAAATATATTGTAATCACAATTAATATGTTCTAAGGAAGTACGTCTATTAAAAATTGCATTTCTATGTACGTTGATTCAAGAATATATAAAGGAAGTCAAATTTCACTATAGAAGAAGGACGAAAGACCTATCAGAACTAATCCAAATCCTAACAAATTTCATCTATCTTGAATCAAATAGAAAGACAAAGCCAACACAAAAAGAAAGTGTTCATAAAAATGTTGAATTTTATATACGTTAACTCAAAAAGTCTACATACTTCGTTATAAGTCGGAAATTGATTTCT
>NW_020628660.1:0-950 GCF_003573695.1 Papaver somniferum
AAATTTCATCTATCTTGAATCAAATAGAAAGACAAAGCCAACACAAAAAGAAAGAGTTCATAAAAATGTTGAATTTTATATACATTAACTCAAAAATGTTGACACATTTCGTTATAAGTCGGAAATTGATTTCTGAGACTAAATTGTAAACTAGATAAACTCATCTTTAACAGAAAAAGTTTGAGAAATGTATTGTAATTACAATTAATATGTTCTAAGGCAATACGTCTATTAAAAATTGTATTTCTATGTAAGTTGATTCAAGAAAATATGAAGCAAGTCAAATTTCACAATAGAAGAAGGATGAAAGACCATGCAGAACTAATCCAAATCCTAACAAATTTCATCTATCTTGAATCAAATAGAAAGACAAAGCCAACACAAAAAGAAATATTTTATAAAAATGTTGAATTTTATATACGTTAACTCAAAAAAGTCTACACATTTCGTTATAAGTCGAAAATTGATTTATGAGACTAAATTGTAAAATAGATAAACTCATCTTTAACAGAAAAATTTTGAGAAATGTATTGTAATTACAATTAATATGTTCTAAGGAAAAATATCTAGTAAAAATTGTATTTCTATGTATGTTGATTCAAGAAAATATGAAGGAAGTCAACTTTCACAATAGAAGAAGGATGAAAGACCATGCACAACTAATCCAAATCCTAACAAATTTCATCTATCTTGAATCAAATAGAAATACAAAGCCAACAGAAAAAGAAAGAGTTCATTAAAATGTTGAATTTTATATACGTTAACTCAAAAAAGTCTACACATTTCGTTATAAGTCGAAAATTTATTTCTGAGATTAAATTGTAAATTTTTTTTTTTGCTAGGTCAAAAAGGTTTATTAAGCAAAAAAAAAACGTAATTACAAGAATTACAAGATGAGAGGCACAAGGCCTCCCCACCCCCATAAACCAAAGGGGTGAAAAACAACAAAA
>NW_020628661.1:0-369 GCF_003573695.1 Papaver somniferum
TGAAAGTGACTTAATTATTTGTAAAGAATGATACTAACAAAATTCCCTATAATAATGAATATTATCTTTGAATGTTTCCTAAACACCTTAAAAACACTAAAGAGACCTGAAAGAGCTCTGAGAAACTCTAAAAAGCTCAGGAAGACTCTTAAAATCCTTGAAAAGCCTCAATTTAATTATACTCCGAAACACTGAGATCTACAAGCTAGGAGATTCGTTAAAGAATGATAATAACAAATCCCTACAATAGTGAAGATCAACTTTGAATGTTCTCTAGAAAGCCTTGAAAACTCTAAAAAACCCTGAAAACTCTAAAAAGACCTAAAATATCTAAAGAGCTCTGAAAAATCTAAAGAGCTCTGAAGAACT
>NW_020628662.1:0-703 GCF_003573695.1 Papaver somniferum
AAAAGCAAAAGGATAAGAAATACAAAACCTATGGGTTTCCTCCCATTAAGCGCTTGTTTTAAAGTCGACGGCCCGACTTGGCTCTTGCTTCACATTACTCCTCCAGAGGGAGTGAATCCTCAAATGAAAGTTCCTCCACATTCACATATGCGATGTTCTCGTAGTATGGCTTCAATCTATGGCCGTTGACCTTGGAAACCGAGTTGTCTCTAAGACTAGTAATTTCAACTGCACCATAAGGAAAAACATTATTAACAACATATGGTCCAATCCAACGGGACCTTAACTTTCTAGGAAATAGTTTAAGGCGAGAATGATATAAAAGAACTTTTTGTCCCATTTTGAAGCTTTTCCGAGAAATCATCTTGTCATGAAAAAGCTTGGTCTTTTCCTTGTAAATCCGGGTACTCTCGTAAGCATCATTACGTATCTCCTCTAACTCATGTAGTTGTAACTTTCTTTGCTTCCCCGCTTCATCATACTCCATGTTGCATTTCTTTATCGTCCAATAAGACTTATGTTCAAGTTCAACCGGAAGATGACAAGCTTTACCATAAACCAACCGATATGGAGACATTCCAATTGGTGTCTTGTACGCCGTTATATACGCCCAAAGTGCATCATTAAGCTTAAAGCTCCAATCTTTCCTTGTAGTATTCACCGTTTTCTCAAGAATGGACTTGATTTCCCGGTTTGAAATTTC
>NW_020628663.1:0-728 GCF_003573695.1 Papaver somniferum
TTATAATTAAAGTAAATTACACAAACGTTAATTCCTATTTACTTGATAAGCAATCCTATTGAGTTTGGTTATGTCTGAACCTTTTTATCTAGTAAACATACTTCGTTGTTGTATTGTCTCGATCTCGTATCCATACACGATCACACGAAGTGTGAAACGATTAGTTGCATTGTCCCGACTCAGTCCACAGACAATCACTTTCGTAGAAAGGACTTATAGGCAGGAAAAGGTTTAGATTGAGGTATATTTGGGTACCCTCGCCTTTTCAATTGGTATCAGAGCGGGCAAACACGAAAAGATATAACAATCTGTGTTTGGTACGATCCAACCGATAAGAATGAATCTAATAAGTGATTCGGTTAATGTATCTCAAGATTTGTGTAAAACTCGTCCAGGGTTTAACTTTAAAAAATGCTTAGAAAGGATGTCTTCTGCAAGCTCTACCTACTCTTTTGACAATATGTCTCCGTGTTCTCTAGAAGAGGTTAAGTTAAGCCCTGTGCCCACAATCAATGATTCTGAATCGCTTGATGATAAGATGATGTTGATTATGTAACGTCTCAGCTAGATGAATTAAGCAAAAAATTCCTCACCTGTGCAACTGAACTTACACTTGCACTAAAAAGAGATGGAAAGCTCCTTGAAGACTTACGTCATATGAAAGCTGAAAATGATCAACTCAAACGCGATCTTTCATCATGTAAAACTGATCTAGACTCCTTCAAGAT
>NW_020628664.1:0-608 GCF_003573695.1 Papaver somniferum
AGTTCAGGTATTAGAGTCTGGAAAAACTCAACTAAGAACTTAAAAGCACATAACAACAACCTGAATAATTGGGGATATTCTAAGTCAATCAGGTTTGAATTACAAAATTGACCACAGTGAGGGTAGTAGTCATTCTTAATAAAATGTGTTGATTATAATTTCCTAAAGCATTTAGGTTTAGTCTCACAACTAAATATTCGACACATTTGAAATATAAACGTTCCCACATTTGGAAGAAAATTATTTGGTGGGAAAACAAAGTCAATAAGGGTATCATAGCCTGGGCAAACCACATCAACCAGAGGATGGGTTTCTAATGACTGAACTTCTTTCTGGACATTACTAGGTTCGGGAAAACGTGTATGGAGATAATCTTGTACGATGGTTGAGGCACAAATGTCAAGCCCTACACGAGGGAACTTTCTAAGAGTTAAAGGTAAAGCACAGGGAGAATGATAATCACCCCCAAACTTAGAGTTTTGGGTGTCTCTAGGTAGACTAACTACAATTTCCCTAATTTCTAGATCATCGGAATCCTGAAAATGGTCAAATGCTTCTGTTAGGTTATACTCAGGTGATGCATCCTCACTCATATTTAAAAGCTCTAC
>NW_020628665.1:0-438 GCF_003573695.1 Papaver somniferum
TGAAATGTTATAAAAAAAAAGGATAAAAAAAATGCATCTCACATTAGGACGATCAGTCTCGCAGCCACCGGTTTCCCCCTATCCTGCTTCCCAAGATTGCTGGGATGAGGTTCTTCAATCTCAACACCGGAGGAAAAATCCCCACTGGGACTATTTCTCAGAGCTTCTCATTTACTAGTCTAAAGTAAAACTGGTAAAAACAGCAATTCTATGACCTACTATGACCTAAGAACACTTAATCAAATGCTACAATAATTACTAGTAGTCAAAGTAAAACTGTCGAACAGACTAACAAGCAATGCAACAAGATAAGAAAACATAAAAACAGCAAGCAAACTATGAGTTCTACTTCCACGCTTCTAGCTCCTTCAAGCTACTGAAAAAATTACTTCAAGCAAGGCTAATGGATTACTTGAAGTTCAACTGAAAAAATTGGCA
>NW_020628666.1:0-381 GCF_003573695.1 Papaver somniferum
CAATCTGTTAAAAGAAATCCAATACATGATGTTAACAATTATTTCATGAATTAAAAGTAAGATTTAAAATTATTGAAATTCTAAAATTATACCGCCACAGGAATTGATCTATTTTTCTTGAGGTGCCAAATCAACAAACCGACATCACAAACGACCATCACTACCGTCAAGACGAAACTACGAAACGCCGTAAGAAACTGATAATTGCCTAGACCCAAGACTTCACGGTATTTCACTCCGTGAGTCTGAAAAATCCGTAAGAGCACTGTCCATCCAAACACTCCTAGTGCCTAAAGACAAAAGCATAATAGATAAAAGTAATAAGTGTATTAATCCAAATTATAAATAACTTAGAATGACAAATGGAAGAACACTCACTGC
>NW_020628667.1:0-1507 GCF_003573695.1 Papaver somniferum
TGGTTTATTTTCTTTTGCGTACCACTCTCCGAGGTAAATTTTTAAGTCACGAAGCAAATTCTGGTCAAATGATAACACTGAAGTGAAATTGTCAATGATGAAGGTTCATAGGAAATCTTTTTCCATTATTGTGTAAACCAATCCAAATTTACGAGAAATTTGACTCGATAAATAGAAGAAATCTGACTCGATAGGCATTTCTAGTCTAGCAATGAAGAGAATCCAGGCTATAAGATTCAACGTCCTCGAGACCCCTTAACCAATACCGGATGTTTGTTATATTCACGTCTGATTCTTTCACACAAAAAGAAAGAAAAAAGACGGAGATACTTATTTTGAGCTTTACCAGAGGAGAATCGAGTGACAAAGAGATCAGCTCATGATTTCAATCTCCAACAAGTTCACCACTTTTGATCCAATCAATGTCTTTTAGACTCTGGGGCTGAATCATTCTATTGTAAAATGTTGAAGTTGGAAGGTGATCAAGAAGATAAAGAGATTAACATATCTGCTAGTTCCAGAAACCATCTTATAGTTTTGATTTTAGTTAAAATTTCTATGAAAAGGGTGTACCTTTTACTAAAGTTTCAATTATTAGATGAATTTTACTGACAAGCTATTAAATTTTTGTGATCAGGGATTGTGGACCAGTTTACAGTTTCTCTCAAGGCTTGGATTCTGCTCGGAAAAAGGAGTCTCCCTAACTCTAATCAACTTTCAGGCAATCAAGAGAGTTTGATTATAAGGTCTACATTTAACTTTGTCATGATTAGAGATTTTCATTTTTTCTTTCCTTGTTAGTGATTGAGTAAACCAAAATTTAGGAAGTGACTTGCCATAACTTGTTTGAATATATTTGAAGAATCATGCCTTGAAATTCCATAATTCGGATTTTGAATTAAAATGTTGATAACATAACTAGTTGATTTTGATTGGTAAATTCCATAATTCGGGTTTGATTAAAAGGACTACGTCTTTTTAGTGTATCAATTAAGGCTTTAGGACTGTTTGATCACATTGAATTCAAAATTTTGTATTGGCTGCTCGAAAGAAAATATCTGCTAAGAAGTCATTGCTATAAGGTAGACTAAAGATGTGCACGAGAGAATTGCATTTTCTTCTTCCCGATTCCCAAATTTGATGTTAGCTATCGTTAGCGGACTTGAACCTGAATTCATTTCTTGGGTCTTGCCAAGGAAGTAGATGGTGGAAATGGTACGTATGATGTGAAGAGGTAAGTCCTTGGTGAGTTGTATTGTAGGTTTTTAATAGTTGACGGATATATGTTTCTACTTTTAGCTTTTTGAGCACTTGACATATTTCTTGTTGCAATCACTGTTTCGTATTTACAGCCAATATGTTGCATATCATAGGTCATAAACTAGATGAAATCTTATGTTCTTTGAGTTAACAATCCCGATACTTTTGCACCCCATTTCTAGTAGTAGTAATGAAAAAAGGTCTTATATGCATCTCCCGTTTCAAGTACCAGAATGTGTTGTTGTGA
>NW_020628668.1:0-411 GCF_003573695.1 Papaver somniferum
AGATGAAATTTGTTAGGATTTGGATTAGTTCTGCATGGTCTTTCATCCTTGTTCTATTGTGAAATTTGACTTCCTTCATATTTTCTTGAATCAACGTACATAGAAATACAATTTTTACTAGACATATTGCCTTAGAACATACTAATTGTAATTACAATACATTTTTCAAACTTTTTCTATTAAAGAGGAGTTTATCTAGTTTACAATTTGGTCTCAGAAATCAATTTCCGACTTATAACGAAGTGTGTAGACTTTTTTGAGTTAACGTATATAAAATTCAACATTTATATGAACTCTTTCTTTTTATGTTGGCTTTTTCTTTCTATTTGATTCAAGAAGATGAAATTTGTTAGGATTTGGATTAGTTCTGCATGGCCTTTCATCTTTCTTCTATTGAGAAATTTGACTTCC
>NW_020628669.1:0-3667 GCF_003573695.1 Papaver somniferum
AATTATGATATTTAAGTTGAACAAACCACCACCGTTGATTTATCTTTTCTATTAATTCCAACCAAGGTGGAACATTGGTTAGAGGCCACTCTTATGACACAATAGGTCATGAGTTCGAACCTCCCCGTTATAATTTTTGAAAATACATATCTTGACTTGAGTATTCATTTTTCATTCATAATATTGGAATTAATGCCACGCGTGCGAGTTGTAGGGGTGGTCAGGAGAGCCACAGCCCTTGATTTATCTTTGTCTGGACAAATCTTGACCACCACTAACACAGGCTAACTTAGCCTAGCTTTGTTTTGTACTAATGATTTTTCACGAATCCATGAAGTTATGGAGAATTCATGAGTTTTTCTCAAACAAGGAAAGTTGCTAAAATCAAGGAGTTTTCATGAGTTCATGAAAATAACAAAATAGGAAAAATAATGGAAGAGGCATAGGACCGGCCACGGCCGGCTGGCCGGTGGGCCCATCCCCTGGGAGCCTCTTATTATTTTATTATTATTTGTTGTTTTTCTCCTGTTTTGTGTAGGATTCCTCATCTTTCTCGTTTGTGCATTCGGGTGCTCAGTCGTGCATCATTATCGAGTACACTTGCACCAATTTTTCGGGGCTTACTCAGTGGTAGTCCAGATGCCCGGTTGTTGAATATTATTATTAGTTTATGAAATTCAGTGGAGAATAATTCATGAAACTGAGCAATAAAAATGAGTAGTTGTTCTATTATCAATTCATAGGATCAGTCGTGGATTCGACTATGAATTCAGAATAATAAAGTTAAGTATTACCTATCTATGGGATTGTGGATTCGACCATAAAATCAGAGTAATTAAATATTACTATTTCATCAGATCAGTCGTGGATTCGATCATGGAATCGGAGTAATAAAATTATCTATTATCATTTCATGAGATTAGTCGTGAATTCGATCATGAAATTGGAATAATGAGATGATACAATTGTTTATTGCTATTTCATGGGATCAGGCCGTGGATTCGACCATGGAATAGGAGCAATTGTTATTGCCATTCCATGGGATCAGGCCGTGGATTCGACCATGGAATAGGAGCAATAGTTATTGCCATTCCATGAGATCAGGCCGTGGATTCGACCATGGAATATGAGCAATTTTTATTTCCATTCCATGGGATCAGACCGTGAATTCGGCCATGGAATAGGAGCAATAATTATTGCCATTCCATGGGATCAGGCCGTGGATTCGACCATGGAATAGGAGCAATAATAGATCATTCTGGAAATTCAGTGGTAAATGTCACGACAAAATTAATCTATTACAAAAGGGATATTAGCCAGTTAAAGCATCATACCCATTACGAAGGTGTATAGTCAGAAGACAGTGAGTTGCCGAAGTCCCGAAGACGTTGTTGCTCTTAATCTACGGAGAGCCGCCTGGATCTATACACGGTCTCTCTACATAGTCGGGGAACAGTGAGTGTCACCGACGTCCTGAAGGCGTTGTTGCTCTAAATATACGGAGAACCGCCCAATCGTTCTTCTATGTAGAGGCGGGCCTCTCTCATGTAGTCAGGGAACAGTGAGTGTCACCGACGTCCTGAAGGCGTTGTTGCTCTCAATCTTACGGAGAACCGTCCAATTACGTTATTCTACATAGAGGACATGATGAAATGTGTGGCACTGAACGCTCAGATAGTGGAGGCCTTTCAGGAAACATATTCATCATGGCTTCGTAAAATATGAATCGTCACATGCCTGAAGCCAACTCAGAAACACGCAGTATCATGATTTTACGGTTTTGTCCTTTGTTGAAAATCCAACATCAACACGCACCAACATGCCGAACGTTCCATGTTGCGCTAATAAGTTGAGTGGCACGCCAACATGCCCCTCCGCCGCACCAACATGCCACTTCGTGGCAACATGCGATAAATAGCGCCCTACGTGCTAACCTACCTCCTGCTCGGGGACAAAGCCATGATAATCCCAAATTAGGGTTTTCTAGTCAGAAGCACGACCCTACATTGACCAAAACCCTAATTTTCGCAACACAAATTATGCCACTTCGGCCCCACAACATGCCACGAGCCGTGTGGGCCCAGGAACCCCTAGGAATGGCGCCATATCATAGCCACCCACGGCAATCCTTACTCTTGTGGCCATTTCCACACTACGGCCTCGCCATAGTTCCTTTGGCATAGCTATGGCACCGTTTTCACAAAAAAGTATCGTCATGCCGCGACCACATGACACACGCACCAATTAGGGTTTCAACATGCCAAAACCCTAATTTAGGCAAAGTTCCTATGCCAACCAAGCCAAGTAACGTTTCCCAGAGCGTTGAGATTGATGTGGCAACATGGCCAATGTTGCCACCCCACATGTGGGTCCAACACCGAGGTGCCAAAGTCTAGCGGCCATGGCTATGCCAGATGCTACTTCGTGCCACTGACATGTGCTAACTATACCAGCCACGCCGTCATGCCGCAATCATGCCGCACGTGCTAAATAGAGTTACGATGCGCCAAACCCTAATTTGGCTAAAAGTTGCCATGCCAACTGAGTCTAGTGACTCTCCTAAGGCCTCGAGATTAACTTAGCAACAAGGCCAATATTGCCAGAAGCCATATTTGGGTCTAACACCAATATTCCAAAAACAGCTGCCACGGCCACGCCATTGGCATGCCGCTATGCCATGGCTCCGCCAGGCGCCACTATGCTAATGGCGCCACTTCGCTATACAACAAGATGCGGCCATAATCAATGGCCATCCTTCCTCATGAGATGCAATCTCAGCCATCCAAGTTCGCCACCGAACTGACGGACTTGTGGCAAGTTTCAGACGACCAACTGCCTAAATCTAGTGGCCATGGCTATGCCAGGCGCCACTTGCATCATCGTGCCACTGGCATACACGAGCCATGCCGGCCATGCCATATTTCCACTAGCGTACACTAAAACTCCACCGCGCCGTTATCAGGCACCAATGAAAGGTAGCCATAATCAACGGCTACCCTCCTTCATGAGATGCGATCTCAGCCATTGAAGTTCACCACCGAACTAACAAACCTGTGGCAAGTTTTAGGCGGCTAGCCAAAACGAGCCTAATAGCATTACATGATATTTTCCTGCGGTAAGTCCCTTGAATTTGACTTGCCACACGTAGCAAAGTGCTACATGTTTTCCACGAAAACACTGGAGACATCAAACATGTCACAAACTGGGGGATGCTCATCAGGGTATTGGTCTGGCGGTTTACAACGTGCGGCGTGCAATGCGGCCGTTACAAGAAAGTGTCATGAAGCAGGACAATTAGTGGTAGTAAAAAGTAACAGTGTAAACGAATTCACTTCCTTAATCATGGAAGCATAATAACTGACGGTTACACGTTACTATATTCTTCCACCACTCAATCGTTTCTACTTCCTACGAGACCAGGGTACGTTTCAATATGACTTGTATAAATAGGCTTCACCTATTTTCACCAAAAACAAGTTTTTTGGTCGGCAACAACACAGTATCTAGAAATCACCTGGTAGCTTTCAATTCTGCTAGCCAGTTCTACTTTCAGATACAAGTCATAAACAACCACACCTTCAGAATCAACTATTCTGGTCTCAACACTCTCTTCACTTCCCTCCCTAAGACCAACCCTTCTCCTTCACTTTGTGACCGAAGCAAGCCT
>NW_020628670.1:0-1366 GCF_003573695.1 Papaver somniferum
TCTTTATCAAAAGAGAGGTATGCTGTCGTTTTTCCCATATTTGACAACACGAGTTTTGGTAGTCTTGATATGTACCTCGGTGGTTATAAATTCCTCTGTCCCATAAGCCAGATTAAATGGTGAAAATCCAGTGGATTTTTTTGGGATCGTTCGATAGTACCATAATACTCCAGGGAATTCTTCTGTCCATTTTCCCTTCGCTTTCTCCAGCCTTTTCTTGAGATTTTCCATAATAACGTGATTGGTTGCTTCCGCCCGTTGCTCTGAGCATAATAAGGAGATGAGAAATTGTAGCGAATATTCAGGTTCTTGCAGAATTCTTTGATCACCCAGAATCGAACTGCTTCCCATTTTCTAGTACTAACTCGCTTGAGATTCCAAATCTGCAGACGATATTCTTCCGTATGAACCTTTTCAGATCATGTCCGATAACATGTACCAATGCCACAACTTAGACTCATTTGGTGAAATAATCAGTAGCGGCTAGTACGAATTTAACGCCTCCAGGAGCCTTGGGAAGTGATCCGACGATGTCTAGTCCCCACCTAGAGAATGGTCAGGGACTAAAAAATGGTTGCAATTCGTTGGCGGGTCTTTTAGGAATTGGAGCGTGGTATTGGCATGGCACGCATTTCTTCGCGTATTCTTTAGCATCTTTCTTCATGTATGGCCAGAAGTATCCCTGGGCAAGGATCCTGTGCGCGAGACTGCGCCCTACAGAATGGTTTCCACATATTCCTTCATGAGCCTCCGCCAATATCTGTGCCCTTCTTCGGCTGATATGCACCGCAAAAATGGCTCCAAAGCTACAGGTTTGCGGTACAGCTGTCCCTCAATCATTGAATATCTCCAAGCATTCTTCTTCACTTTTGAAGCGAGATGCTCATCTTCTGGGAGTTCACTGGTTGTCAAATACCGAACATAAGGTTGACGCCAGTCTGCAGTGTTTTCAGCAGGACAACTTGAATCATTTATCACTGGACTGTCAACGTTCTCGGTATCTCCATGTGCCAATGCAGATGCCCTCTCGCCCCCACTAGCGTGTTCGAGATCCTGAACAAAGTGGCTGTCGGAGATGCTAGGTAATTCTTGGAAATCCACTACAACGAAACAGGTGGTATCAGTATCGACTTCGGAAGATAGATATGCTAAAGTATATGCGTGCCTGTTTTCCATCCGTGATCGCCGCCCAATAGAGAACTGGTCGAATTCATTTGCAATCTCTCTCATATGATCCAAATATAAGGCCATCCTCTCTTCCTTGGCTCTGCAGGTTCCCAGAAACTGGTTAACTACCAGCATAGAATCAGTTACCAGCTTCACGTTCTTCGCGTCTAACTGTTTGGAAGCCTTTAAACCGATAATT
>NW_020628671.1:0-1300 GCF_003573695.1 Papaver somniferum
TCATAGCAATTGAACAACTCTTAACTAGTTCATTTGAGTCAATTGAACTAGTTATGGTGAAGAAGAACATAATTAATATGAGATGCTCATATGGTTGACCTTTTGGGTTATCATGTTGAACCAACATACGTGTACTCATTTGGGCATGGTTTTCTCAAACCCCGTAAACGTGTACCCAAGTGTGTGTGACAAGCTATGTATTTTCATCTAACGGTTGAGAGATATTGGCTTGAATCTAAATAAGGTTTTCATCTAACGGTGGATAGAGTTTGCTTTGTACCTAAGGCAAAACCCTGATTTGAAAGGCTATATATAGGAGACATCTAGCTAGAGCAAAACTTAATCCCCACGCGTCTGTGTGCTACTAGTGCGCTCGCTAGAGTCGATTTCCATTAACTCTTGATTTTCTTCTCTAAACTCGAGTTAACGACTTAAAGACTTCATTGGGATTGTGAAGCCAGACCGATAATACTTTTATCGTAGTTGTGTGGTCTGATCTTGCATCTTCTATCGTACGAGTACAATCGATTGATTTTCTTGAGATCGTGAGAGTTCTCCGATAGGCAAGATAAAGAAGACACAAACATCTTCGTCTCCCTGTTTGTGATTCCTCGACAATCCGCTTGTGTCGTCAGGAAGGATTGTAGAGAGGTGATTGATTAATCTAGGCTGTTCTTCGGGATTATAAGTCTGGATTATCAATTGGTTCTTGTTACCTTGATTTTATATCTAAAGACGGAACAAAACCTAGGGTTTATCCGTGGAGACAAATTTATCCTTTCGATAGACTTTTCTGTGTGAGACAGATTCGTTTATTATCAAGTCTGTGATTTTTGGTTCCAGCAACTCTTAGTTGTGGGTGAGATCAGCTAAGGGAATCAAGTACGCAGTGTCATGCTGGGATCAGAGGCGTATGAGTACAACTGTACCTTGTATCGATGGGATCTTGGTAGGGGTTCAACTATAGATCAGTCCGAAGTTATTTTGCAGTCGGCTAGTGTCTGTAGCGGCTTAATACAATGTGTATTCAATCTGGACTAGGTCCCGGAGTTTTTCTGCATTTTCGGTTTCCTCGTTAACAAGACTTCTGGTGTCTATGTTATTTCTTTTCCGCATTATATTTTATATAATATAAATAATACAGGTTGTGCGTTCGTGATCATAAATTGGAAATCCAACCTTTGGTTGTTGATTGATATTGATTGATCCTTGGACATTGGTCTTTGGTACCGTCCAAGTTATCTCTCTTTGATAAAGACTCGCAAATTTCTATTTGCTTGAGTAAATATCAAATCGAGAG
>NW_020628672.1:0-700 GCF_003573695.1 Papaver somniferum
TTTAACATGTGACTTTATGAGACCAAGGTCAGTAGTAACCTTTTTCAACTCAGTTCTAATCACATCAAGATCCTTCATAGTATCAACAAGTTGCAGCTTTGCTTTCTCAAAATATTTAAGAAAATCATGAACCACTTCAGCAGAAACCATATCCTCAGTCTCAACATCTTGATGTGAGTATGCATAGTAGCATGAGGCATTGGGTGCACCATCTTCTACCAGAGTTCTTTTCTTCCTCCCTTTTGATTCGAAACTGAAACATTTCTCAAGAAATCCCTTTGCAAAATCACCATAGTTAGATGAAGAAGAAGACATTCTTGACAACCCAAAACCTATAGTATGTGTACGTGACTTACATAACTCAATAGGTCGAGTACTTAAAGGTTTCTTAGGGAAGAAGTTTGTTAAAGCGTAGCTCAGTTGAACCCACCAAGCGTTGGTATGTCAAGTTTGGTTGTCATATTTTATTGAATCAAAAATCATGTTTAGAGTCGCTTGATTATGTACTAGAGTCAAATTCGTATAGGTTAGCTTGAAAGTATTAGGATTTGAGACTATAAGTATTGCGAAAACTTGAAGATGTTAAGAAGCAAGGAGCTACAACGACAACGATCATCCTTCCACTTGAGGTTAGTGATATCTGACTTGAACTGTTTCATTCCCTAACGTATCTTTCAAGTCGTGCATATTGAAAACAAAA
>NW_020628673.1:0-703 GCF_003573695.1 Papaver somniferum
CTGGTGAAGTCTTTTGTTTGAACCCAAATTGGCTAGAATAGCCGGAAAAAGAAATAGAAGTCAAGTTATACACGGTTTGTTGTTGGACTTATTTTTGGAATTCCAGGAAGACTAAAGGCAAGAAACTCTTCCCAAAGATACATATATATCTAAGGAAGAGTTTGAGATAAGTTGGAAAGCTCAGAAATGCGTGAAGCAATTTTGGGAAGAGATTATTGCCGTAACACCACAGAGTCGAGAAATCGAAGTTGCGGGAAGTCGAGTTCTGCTGCTGCTGCTGAAGAACACGAAGAACATTAGACCCTTCAGAGCAGTATTTTATTCAACAACATATATTTTCTATCATTCCTGTAACAATCTGCAACAATTATTAGTATTAGTATTTCTCTGTAACAGTGCTTTATGTGACAGTGCGTTTTGTAACAACTACAACTGTTACAAACACGCTGCTTCATACCTTCTCTTCTATTTAATCAACTTTTGGGCAACAAACATGTATTTTGAGCACCTGAATAATATGAGGAGATAAACCCCTTAGCCGAGGCGACGGAGGAAGCCATTGTTCCATGAAAAGTGGTATATTTCTATTTTAATTAATTCTTGCAATTTCTTTTATGATTATTTGCATGGAACTAATATTGGAAAATTGATTTTTATTGAATGATTGTGATCCGTTTTGATGGAGCATGCTTAGTTTAAGACA
>NW_020628674.1:0-650 GCF_003573695.1 Papaver somniferum
CGTTTATATACTCTACGGATCATCATATCTCGAATTTAATTTCCATATCTTCCCAAATATCATGACAGGATGAAGAGATGACTGGGACTCGGGATTCCACCAATTCTCACATTCATGCGGTTCAACTATTAATTCTGGACAATTAAAGCTCATAAAGTAACAAACATCGACTCTAAATCTTTGCCAAGGTAGATTTTATAAAGAATTATATGTAAATCACAAGCATGACACATCAAAAGTACCTAAGACTAAGCATGCGACATCAAACGAAATCACAAATAATCAAGAAAAATCATAAATCAATTATAATAGTGCAAATAGTCATAAAGGAATTAAATAGAATTACCACATGGGTGAACAACGGCTTCGTCCATCGTCCCAGCGATGAGGTCTAGCTTCTCATGATGAAAACACACTCAAAAAGATAACTCATAGCTCAAATGGTGTTTTTATTGGAAAAATGGTAAAAAACAGAGATTTACAATGGTATACAGGTGTTGCAAAATGAACTGTTACAAAGAAAGATAAATGGGAAATGCCACTGTCACTGTAGCAAATACAACGATTAAGCCTGTGTCGTTGTCACTGTTGATGAACGACTGTTCTTTGGCGTCTTATGTTCTTCGTTCTCTCCTTCAATGGCAGCAGCA
>NW_020628675.1:0-291 GCF_003573695.1 Papaver somniferum
GGTCAGGCATGAACCCAGAGATCTTCCAAGGATATGGCTAGAAAATAACTCGTTGCCAGACCGGATAAAGGACGGGACAAGTTCTTTTTGAAACGAATCGCATAATTAATTAAGATCTATAAAATACTAGAAAAAAGAATAAAAGATTAAGGTCAATAAAATTAATAATAAAAGAGCAATGCTCAAGAATATTACTTATTTTAGGCCAAGGCATAGAAACATGTGAACTCGTTCAAGATGTATCAATCATGTTCCTTCCCAACTCAGCCAAACCCCACGAGTTGTCTGCTT
>NW_020628676.1:0-301 GCF_003573695.1 Papaver somniferum
TGAACTCAGGTTGCAAGATTACCATATACAGAACCGATGTTCTCATCTCTGCGAGGTTTGAAGTGTCAATTATATCAAATTGGATGAAACTAAAACCTATTACTGAACTCAGGTTGCAAAATTACCATATACAGACCTGATGTTCTTGTCCACGCGAGGTTTGAGGTGTCAACTATATCAGATTGGAAGAAACTGCAACCTATTACTGAACTCGGGTTGCAAGATTACCATATGCAGACCTGATGTTCTAGTCCAGGCGAGGTTTGAGGTGTCAAATATATCAGATTGAATGAAACTGCAA
>NW_020628677.1:0-307 GCF_003573695.1 Papaver somniferum
TCAACATTTTTATGAACTCTTTCTTTTTGTGTTGGCTTTGTATTTCTATTTGATTCAAGATAGATGAAATTTGTTATGATTTGGGTTAGTTCTGCATGTTCTTTCATCCTTCTTCTATTGTGAAATTTGACTTCCTTCACAATTTTGACTAGACATATTGCCTTAGAACATATTAATTTTAATTACAATACATTTTTCAAATTTTTTTTTGTCAAAGATGAGTTTATTTAGTTTACAATTTAGTCTCAGAAATCAATTTCCGACTTATAAGGAAGTGTGTAGACTTTTTTGAGTTAACGTATATTAA
>NW_020628678.1:0-419 GCF_003573695.1 Papaver somniferum
TGAACTTGTTCCGAGATCGAGAACTAGCTAGCCATGAGATAACTACTATGAGACTGCAACTTAGCATGAACGATGGATCATTAGCAGTTTACGGGTAAGATTGCATGAGAATATTCTCATAAACCCTGAACGCGCACGAAATTTGTCAACTTCGAGAAGTGAACTTGTTCTGAGATCGAAAACTGGCTATGAGATAACAACTACGAGGCTCGAACTTCCCGAGAACGATGGATCTATAGCAATTTACGGGTAAGATTCCATGAGAATATTCTCATAAACCCTAAACACGCACGAATTCGACAACTTCGAGAAGTGAACTTGTTCCGAGATCGAAAACTGGCCATGAGATAACTACTACGAGACTCGAACTTCCCGAGAACGATGGATCTTTAGCAGTTTATTGGTAAGATTCCATGAGA
>NW_020628679.1:0-802 GCF_003573695.1 Papaver somniferum
TTAGTTCTTCTTGGTCTTTCATCCTTGTTCTATTGTGAAATTTTCCCTCCTTCATATTTTCTTGAATCAACGTACATAGAAATGCAAATTTTACTAGATGTAATGCCTTAGAACATATTATTTGTGATTACAATACATTTTTCAAACTTTTTCTGTTAAAGATGAGTTTATCTAGTTTACGATTTAGTTTCAGAAATCAATTTCAGACTTATAACGAAGGGTGTAGCCTTTTTTGAGTTAACGTATATAAAATTCAACATTTTTATGAACTTTTTCTTTTGGTGTTGGCTTTGTATTTCTATTTGATTCAAGATAGATGAAATTTGTTAGGATTTGGATTAGTTCTGCATGGTCATTCATCCTTCTTCTATTGTGAATTTTGACTTCCTTCAATTTTTCTTTAATCAACATACATAGAAATGCAATTTTTACTAGACGTACCGCCTTAGAACATATTAATTGTGATTACAATACATTTTTCAAACTTTTCTGTTAAAGATGAGTTTATCTAGTTTACAATTTAGTCTCAGAAATCAACTTCCGATTTATAACGAAGTGTGTAGACTTTTTTGAGTTAACGTATAAAAAATTCAATATTTTTATGAACTCTTTATTTTTGTATTGGGTTTGTCTTTTAATTTGATTCAAATAGTTAAAATTTGGATTAGTTATGCATGGTCTTTCATCCTTCTTCTATTGTGAAATTTGACTTCCTTCATATTTTCTTGAATCAACGTATATAGAAATGCAATTTTTACTAGACGTAATGCCTTAGAACATATTATTTGTGACTACAATACAT
>NW_020628680.1:0-390 GCF_003573695.1 Papaver somniferum
TTTCCTTGCAATTGAACAACTCTCTAACTAGTTCATTTGAGTCATTTGAACTAGTTATGGTGAAGAAGAATATGGTCGATATGAAAGTGATCATATGGCTAACCATTTGGTTGACTATTTTTGAACCAACAAATGTACAAGCTTGGGTACGGTTACACAAGCCTAGAAACGTGCATTTCATTTGTGTATAACAAGCTAGTTTTCGATCTAACGGTTGAAATATATTAGCTTGAATCTAAATGAGGTTTTCATCTAACGGTGAATATTGAATGCTTTGTTACCAAGCTAACATTGATTGCAAACCCTGATTTGAAAGACTATATAAGGGAGAACTCTAGCAACTGGGAAACCTAATCCCCGCACCTTCTGTGTGATACTAGTTGTGCTAAG
>NW_020628681.1:0-418 GCF_003573695.1 Papaver somniferum
TTTGTTTTCAATTATGGCATATTATCGTGGTATCTACTCTATACCCCCAAACCTAAACTAAACATTGTCCTCAATGTTTCAAAACATGGAAAGAATTATAAAACAATATATGAAGAGGAACATGCTGAGTAGAGTAAAAGGAGAGAGAATACCCGATTGTACGGCGAAAGCTCGATTAAAACTCCGTTATTTCAAGGCAAAAATCCATCATATTAGCAGTCATAATGGATGAGCACAAAATATATATAAAAGGAAATTTCACTAACACATTATCTACAAGAAATTTTGGTTTTTAATGGGATTGGACTTTTTTGGAAAATTTTGGTTTTGTCGGGAGACATTTGGTTTGGATGGGAAAAAGAAAATTTTTGGTTTTTAGGGGAGAAAAATATTTGGAAAACTTTTTGGTTATTTAGGG
>NW_020628682.1:0-782 GCF_003573695.1 Papaver somniferum
CACCTGCACCTGCACCACATTCCATACACCTGCATTTTTTTCACCAAGCACATTGATATAATTGTATAAGTGGTAAGAAAGTTTTCCTTCACTCAGACTTGTGAAGATTATAGTTTAGACGAAAACACTAAAAACAAAGATAATATATACAAAATTGTCACAATATCGAGAGGCACTGAGACTCGGGATTCCACCATTAATCAAATTCAATTGGTTCTTATAATGATTTATAACAATTATAGCTCTTTTGTTGACTCTTTTCTTTGCCAAAAGTAGATTTTGTATCAATTGTAAATCACAAGCATGGCGCATTAAAAGCTCTAAGCCTAAGCATACGCCATCAAACGAAATCACAACTAATTAATAAAAATCATAAATCAATTAAAAACAATGCAAATAGTCAAAAGAATCAATCATAGTTACCAATCAAATGTGAAACACGGCTTCCTCCATCATCCCAGTTTGCGGTTTAGCTCATCATGCTCAAAACACTCTCAAAGGATAAAAACATGGCTCAAAAGGTGCTTTTATTGAAGAATAATAATAATACAACGGATTTGACTGATATGGGTGTTGCAGATCCATTGTTACAAGAGATGGTTGCTGGGAGAATTAACTGTATTCGCAACAGGTCTTTTGCACGTAATGTATTAGAAACAGCTTCTGCGACTATTTATTTGATCCGCGATTGACTTTGTTGGGTTATTGTCCTTCTTCCTGTTGGTGTAGAATTAACCTGCAACTTCTCTGCTTTGATTCTGCAGCTCCAAATCGACTCTATC
>NW_020628683.1:0-1555 GCF_003573695.1 Papaver somniferum
GATTTCTGAGACTAAATTGTAAAGTAGATAAACTCATCTTTAACAGAAAAAGTTTAAAAAACATATTGTAATCACAATTAATATGTTCTAAGGCATTACGTCTAGTAAAAATTGCATTTCTATGTACGTTGATTCAAGAAAATATGAAGGAAGGCAAATTTCACAGTAGAAGAAGGATGAAAGACCAAGAAGAACCAATCCAAATCCAAACAAATTTTATCTATCTTGAATCAAAAAGAAAGACAAAGCCAACACAAAAAGAAAGAGTTCATAAAAATGTTGAATTTTATATACCTTAACTCAAAAAAGTCTACAGACTTCGTTATAAGTCTGAGATTGATTTCTGAAACTAAATTGTAAACTAGATAAACTCATCTTTACAGAAAAAGTTTGAAAAATGTATTGTAGCCACAATTAATATGTTCTAAGGCATTACGTCTAGTAAAAATTGCATTTCTATATACGTTGATTCAAGAAAATATGAAGAAAGTCAAATTTCACAATGGAAACAGGATGAAAGGCCATGCATAACTAATCCGAATCCTAACAAATTTCATCTATCTTGAATCAAATAAAAAGACAAAGCCAACAAAAAAAGAAAGAGTTCATAAAAAATTTGAATTTTATAAACGTCAACTCAAAAAATCTACACACTTCGTTATAAGTCGGAAATTGATTTCTGAGACTAAATCGTAAACTAGATAAACTCATCTTTAACAGAAAAAGTTTGAAAAAATGTATTGTAATCACAAATAATATGTTCTAAAGCATTACGTCTAGTAAAAATTGCATTTCTATGAACGTTGATTCTATAAAATATGAAGGAAGGAAAATTTCACAATATAAGAAGGATGAAACACCAAGAAGAACTAATCCAAATCTTAAGAAATTTCATCTATCTTGAATCAAACAGAAAGACAAAGCAGACACAAAAAGAAAGATTTGATTTCATAAAAATGTTGAATTTTATATACGTTAACTCAAAAAAGTCTACCCACTTCGTTATAAGTCTGAAATTGATTTCTGAAATTAAATTGTAAAAAAGATAAACTCATCTTTAATAGAAAAAATTTGAAAAATGTATTGTAATCACAATTAATATGTTCTAAGGAATTACGTCTAGTAAAATTTGCATTTCTATGTACGTTGATTCAAGAAAATACGAAGGAAGGCAAATTTCACAATAGAAGAAGGATGAAAGACCAAGAAGAACTAATCCAAATCCAAACAAATTTCACATATCCTGAATCAAATAGAAAGACAAAGCCAACACAAAAAGAAAGAGTTCATAAAAATGTTGAATTTCATATACCTTAACTCAAAAAAGTTTACACACTTCGTTATAAGTCTGAGATTGATTTCTGAAACTAAATTGTAAACTAGATAAACTCATCTTTACAGAAAAAGTTTGAAAAATGTATTGTAGTCACAATTAATATGTTCTAAGGCATTACGTCTAGTAAAAATAGCATTTCTATGTACGTTGATTCAAGAAAATATGAAGGAAGTCAAATTTCAGAATAGAAGAAGGATGAAAGACCATGCATAACTAATC
>NW_020628684.1:0-1172 GCF_003573695.1 Papaver somniferum
TAATCCAAATCCTAACAAATTTCATCTATCTTGAATCAAATAGAAAGACAAAGCCTACACAAAAAGAAAGAGTTCATAAAAATGTTGAATTTTATATACGTTAACTCAAAAAAGTCTACACACTTCTTTATACGTCTGAAATTGATTTCTGAAAATTAATTGTAAACTAGATAAACTCATCTTTAAGAGAAAAAGTTTGAAAAATGTATTCACAAATAATATGTTCTAAGGCATTACGTCTAGTAAAAATTGCATTTCTATGTACGTTGATTCAAGAAAATATGAAGGAAGTCAAATTCCACAATATCAGAAGGATGAAAGACCAGCCAGAACTAATCCTAATTCTAACAAATTTCATCTATTTGAATCAAATTGAAAGACAAAGCCAATGCAAAAATAAAGAGTTCATTAAAATGCTGAATTTTTTATACGTTAACTCAAAAAAGTCTACAATCTTCGTTATAAGTCGGAAGTCGATTTCGGAGACTAAATTGTAAACTAGATAAACTCATCTTTAACATAAAAGGTTTGAAAAATGTATTGTAATCACAATTAATATGTTCTAAGGAAGTACGTCTAGTAAAATTGCATTTCTATGTACGTTCATTCAAGAATATATGAAGGTAGTCAAATTTCACTATAGAAGAAGGATGAAAGACCAAGCAGAACTAATCCAAATCCTAACGAATTTCATCTATCTTGAATGAAATAGAAAGACAAAGCCAACACAAAAAGAAAGTATTCATAAAAATTTTGAATTTTATATACGTTAACTCAAAAAGTCTACACACTTCGTTATAAGTAGGAAATTGATTTCTGAGACTATATTGTAAACTAGATAAACTCATCTTTAACATAAAAAGTTTGAAAATGTATTGTAATTACAATTAATATGTTCTAAGGCAATCCGTCTAGTAAAAATTGCATTTTTATGTACGTTGATTCAAGAAAATATGAAGGCAGTCAAATTTCACAATAGAAGAAGGATGAAAGACCATGAAGAACAAATCCAAATCCTAACAAATTTCATCTATTTGAATCAAATAGAAAGACAAAGCCTACACAAAAAGATAGAGTTCATAAATATGTTGAATTTTATATACGTTAGCTGAAAAAAGTCTACACACGTTTTATACGTCTGAAATTGATTTCTGAAACTTAATTGTAAACTA
>NW_020628685.1:0-381 GCF_003573695.1 Papaver somniferum
AAAGTACGGGGAGGATGCGGTAGTCCCGAAGGCTGCGGAGGCTAGCAATACCTTCGCCATGAGTCAACTTAATCAACCAAGAGAAAGGGTGGATGAATCCAGAACATTCCAACCCGCGCACCTTCTAGCTTTTGGAATGCCACTAACAAATGATCAAAATCAAACCATATCGGCGGCTCTAGCACCGCAGAGGGGCGCTCACCCCAATTTGGAAATACCAGCAACCGAAGCTGAACCCCTGCCACCTTTAGTACAGACCATGGAGGAGGGCGGCACCATGGCTGTAGCAGCACGCGCTGGGACTCCCAATCAGGGGTCCAACCAATCACACCGACTAATGGCTGAGCTTGAGGAACTGAGGAAGAGCCAGCAGGTTTACGC
>NW_020628686.1:0-991 GCF_003573695.1 Papaver somniferum
GGAGGACAAGCAAAGGATGAATTCTTCTCCTGCACCATCTAATAGCGAGGACTATGGTGAAGAGGGTCTGGATACTGATGAGGATGAATGGTGGTAAGCTCATCAGAGTTACCGGGAAAGGCTAGATTTTTAGGCATTTCATAAATCCTGAAAACGATCAACAAGTTTTTTGCAAAAAAACTTTTCTGGTAATTTTCCTTCCTTCTACTCTTCTTAATGTTGGTGCGAAAGATGGTAAGTTTCTTTGTATTTTGAAAGTTGATGCGGACGGTTTTGGATTTCCTTTTATTTTGATTTTGTGGGAAAGTAGTAAGATACAGGGAATTTTCTTGTGTTTGGATTGTAAAGTTGAAAGGGGTAGTCGTGGTTTCAAGTTTGTAGTAATGGTTTGTAATGAAAGGGGTTTGGGTTATGGCCTTTTGGTGAAGGTATTTTGATAATATGTAATGGTAGTTTAAATCTTTGATCTTTTGAGGGTTTGATAGTTGTGTGAACTTGTGGTGATGATGCGGAAATTGAAAAAACTTGATATAATGCTCAATGAGCTGATAAATGTTAAAGGAATGTTTGTAGTATTGGACTTGTTTTTGTTATTGTCTTCTTATTTTCTGTTGAATCCATTAATACACTTAAGCACCAAAATATTTTAATGGACTCGGCAGCAAACAAGAAACAACAACAAAACCAAGTCCAAGCATTAGTACTAGTGTTTGAGATTAAAGGGGTGAAAGAGTAGTAAAGGAGGAGGGTGGGGTTCAGTTTTCAGCAGGTGTTTATGGATGCATGGTGTTGATGAAGAAGATCTTAGAAGATGTAAGGTGATTTTGAGGTTCAGTTTGCAGCAGGTGCATTGTTTGGATAGCAGCCGGGAGAGTTGCATTTTACGTATGTCAGGTAGATTAATAATGTTGCAGCTTTGAATTTTGATTGTAAAAATAAAGTTGTAATGACACTTGTAGCCTGTCGGGTGTTTAGAATTGGTATTCTGTTT
>NW_020628687.1:0-641 GCF_003573695.1 Papaver somniferum
GCCAGTTTCTATCAGCGGTCCCTGAAGTGACCTATGACTGATTTTGAGGCAATTTTGCCAAAGTGTATCCAGTTTTGCACACTTGTAAATTAATATTTCGTTGACCCTGAAGGTGACGAAGTTGGAGATTTGTTGTTATTGTATTGGTATCATATTTGTTTGGATGTTTATCCCTTGTTTTAAGTTTTGTCTATTTTCTTTGCTTATTTTTTGTAAATAATGGATTCTACAAGCAATCCATGAAATTTTGTCGACTCCCGAAGCAGTCCAACATACATTTTTTTCATTCCTGTAATAATCCAAAAATTATGGGTTCCAGCAGTAATCCATAAATAGACCTTAGAACTGGTCTATCGAAATAGTTGGATTTCA
Organism: Papaver somniferum; assembly: GCF_003573695.1. NCBI lineage: Eukaryota > Viridiplantae > Streptophyta > Magnoliopsida > Ranunculales > Papaveraceae > Papaver > Papaver somniferum. The sequence continues at coordinate 373 of NW_020628687.1, forward strand.
GGAATAGTCATAAAATTCTTGTGTTCCCGAAGTAGCCCATGGTTACGTAATAATTTTATTAATGACTTATTAATGTATGTCTCTTGTCCAACTGCGACATCGGATATGGATTCCTGAAGTAATCTATCCATTTTAAATAGACGATAGAGATATTTGTCTCAAAACAAGGGAACAACAAACACAAATTTTTCGAACCATTTGTGTGACCTTGTAGAGGTTTTGTGAAATATGAAATGCCATTTCGGGTTCGAATAACATGATAAACGGCT
>NW_020628688.1:0-329 GCF_003573695.1 Papaver somniferum
AACATCGATGTGAATGAAAATATGAAGCGACTGCAAACTCAAAAATACTAGACATAGTATGTGCACTCTCTGAATACTAATTGTGCCCAGGTGTTTCCCCATTGTTCTAAGTAATGACATAACCTTAAACATAGCCAAAATATGAAAATGGTCACCAATGAAGTAGCCCGTCACTGTAGTATGCCGGTAAGTTTGTTGGGCTTGAGTACGGAACTTATCAGCAGCGTATTCTTTCTGGATTAAAAAATACCAGATAGGTGAGTACATATGATACAGCAACAATTAATATTATTGTCAAAAAGAAAAGAGAAAAAAAAACACATTTTAAA
>NW_020628689.1:0-339 GCF_003573695.1 Papaver somniferum
AAAAAGTAAAGGTAATTTTACTGGTAATGAAGTTGAATTCAGTGAAATCCACCATTAACAACAGCACGGATTGACAAATTAGTGAATATGGGTTCGTAATCATATAAAAATCATTTCATTTCTACAAATTTAATTCAAAACCCTATAACAGTAACAACAAAAATTGTAATTCAAAACCCTAGAACAATAACTATGAAATTTCATTTCATTTCATCAAAATCAATTCAACTTCTTAGTATAAGAGAACCTAAATTCAATAATAAACTCGTAGATCAAAAATGAATCAAAACCCTTATCTCACAAATCACGAATCAATTTTTAGAAAGAAAAAAAAAATAA
>NW_020628690.1:0-4740 GCF_003573695.1 Papaver somniferum
CACATGTCCATAGGATCGGTTCCCCTTTCTGCTATAAACCTTGTTGCACCCCATACAAGGATCGATTCCCCTTTGTGATGTGTTGCACCTCTTACTAGGATCGGTTCCCCTTTACCCAGTGTTAGGTCTTACAAACTACACAAACTCGATCATACCATCAGGTTATTACTTAAGATCGGTTTCACTAATAAAATTCATACCAATACAAAAGTCAGGCCTCATGTGAATAGTTTTACCAAGAACACAAAAAAGTCATGAGTGATTATACTAATCACACATATTGGTCGTTCATAAGATATGCAATGAAGAAGAATTCCAATAACGCCTGGCGATTTCCTTTTCGATTCACAAACAAATTTCATGAACTTACTTCCTTAAAACACATGTAAAACATTGTTTCCTAGGATGAAACCCTCACCTCATACCCATACATAATCACAATAGAATTCAAACGATTATGTCGATGTCTTATCTACAAAGTTTAATGGTTAAGCAATAAACCTCGTATTGTATTCCTTAATACTATGCCTATCTAGAGTATTCATGCTTCGCAGTTTTGTTTTCAATATGCACGACTTTAAAGATACGTTAGGGAATGAAATAGTTCAAGTCAAATATCACTAACCTCAAGTGGAAGGATGATGTTGTGGTTGTAGCTCCTTACTTCTTCACTTCTTCAAGTCTTCGCAATACTTGTAATGTCTCATATCCTAATACTTTCAAGCTAACCTATACGAAGTTGACTCTAGTACATTTAATAAAGCGACTCTTAAATGAGTTTTGCTTCACTAAAATATGACAACCAAACTTGACATACCAACACTTGGTGGGTTCAACCGAGCTATGCTCTAACACTATCTACTCTATCTCCTATTTGAGACAAAAGTCGTATAGTTATATAGATTTCAATATGAACATTTGATATTTCAAGCTGAGTTTAACTCGCTTACATATTTCTCGAAATATGTGTTGGTAAGCTTTTGCTTTAACCAAGTTCATCTTATATTCTTGACGAAAGTCGAAATATGATCAGGTGAAAATCGGTTGGTAACATCTTACATGATTTGTGTGAGACAGTCATTTGATGTAGACTCGGAATGTTTCGTATTGATCATTCAATCACTTGAAAATTTCTTTTAAGCTAATATTTTGTATGAGACAGCTATTGCCGTCTTCCGAGAATATTTCAATGGTTGAAATGAGAGTTTAGAATAATTAGATATAACCACAGTATGCGTACTTGCATATGTGTAATCCAAGTCTGGGAACCATGGTATGCATACCCGTATGCGTACTGATTGGTTTAGTAGAGGTCCGGGAACTAAGTGCGCATACCGGTATGCGTACTGGCATGAGGTTCAAATTCTGGGACTTTACTGAGTTTGGTGGTATGCGTACCCGTTCGCATACTGGCGAACCCAAACTTAGTCCAGCCACTAAGGTATGCGTACCCGTTTGCATACTTGAGTGGGTTATGTTCTAAAATTGGTTTTTTCATGAACTAATACATTAATATAATAAGGAATGCAATCTTTTGCAAACCGTGGCTATAATGTTGATGACTTGATTCGAGTGAATCAAAATCGATTTTGCTTCAATTGTGTCTTGTATACTTCTATGAGAATATAAACAATTGAACAACTCTAGAACTAGTTTCATTTGAGTCATCTGAACTAGTTGTGGTTAAGATGAATATGGTTGATATGAAAGTGTTCATATGGCTAACTTCGGTTAACTATTGTTGAGCCAACAAAGGTGTACACTTTTAGGAAAGGTTACTCATATCTAAATGAAGTCACTTTTCATTTGTGTGTAATCAGATTTTTATCTAACAGTGAATTTGCTAAACCGATTGTACAAATACAGTCGCTTCATTCGATAAGATCAAAATAAAGATAACTATATTTTTCTCATCTGGTTCTAATTATCCATATAACTTAGACCTTTAGATTTTAAACAAGACAAATACTAGGTTAGTTAACTAGTATTTATTGTTAAGGCATTCGATTAGACTTGAATAACCGAAACCTCCACTTTGATAAGACTAATAAGATCAGAATTAACTTAGTTTCTCTTATCCAGAATCGAATTGGACTAAACAACTCATCCCGTAAACATATTCTTTTGTCAAGCCATAAATAATTCATACAAACCAAAACAAATCAACTTGCATAATTATTCACCTCAATCGAAAGCAATTGAAACAACATAAACATTAAAGCACTGCAATTGCACCGTAAATTTTGTAAGCCTAAACAATTGATACCACACAACAAAGTAAGATAACAATAGTTTTTCTTAACCGGAACCAATTGAATCACACACACATCCATACACACATAATGGAATAAAACATCAATTGTACCGAAATTTTGTTAAGCAAAAGCAAAAAGATATAAGCAATAAAATTAGGCTTTTCTTAAACATGAAAACAATTAACTAACAAGATTGTTACCTTAATTTCGCATCCAACTTCTCCAATATGACCGCTTCTTCTTCTTCCAGGGAGAATTGATGTTGAAATACCATTATGTTGTCATCCTTATGCAAAACAAAAGAATAACAACAACCAACCTTTACCAAAGAAAGGTTGAAAATCGGTTTTTAACTATTGCAAGAAAAAGTTGAAAACCTACGAAACACATATGATTTTATGCTAAACCAAAACCGATTTAACATATTGTGACTTTTTCACATATTGTTTCTATCAGAACCCCTGATGATCCTTTAATAAATCCTACCAACATGGGCTAGAACTTAATCCTACTAAATCAAAAAGTCACCCAAACCATAAGGGTTCACATTATATGAGATCGAATATCAAGGTAATAAAACCGAAATCAAACATCTCATAAACATACATAGCATTAAATAAAGCATTCAAGCACATGCTACGTAAATCAAAAACTATCACAAGAAAAATTATAAATCAAATAACTTTATTCATAATATACTCAATACAATCAATGAAAGAAATCAAAATTTGCAGCCTATTTTTCTAGATTAAGTATTACAACATATAACTTAATCTCTAGTGGTGCTCTTGTTGTTCACTGAGGTTTCTTCAGTGTTCAAACTGTTAAAGCATGTCTCAAGAGACTTGTCTGCAACCACTTCTTGTTTTTAAAGATCTTCAATTAGAACCTTAAGTTCGGCAAGAGCTCCTTTTGACACCTTCGATCTTCTCTTTTAACCAATCTTGATGTCGAATAGTCATAACAAATTGATTTCTAGTTCTTCAAAACCTTGGATATATTGAGACATACTATCCGACCGAATATACTTGGTTTTGGTTGGATCTTGCTTATTGTAATCCAACAGACATGACTCATCTTGTGATCCTTCTGAACTATCAGAATCATTATCAGATATGATTTTTGATCTATTTCTCTTCTTCCTCTCTGTATCGATTCCTAGACAATTTTTAACCTTTTGAGCTTCCTCCTTATTAGCCTTTGAGATGCTGCGAGTTATTGGAGGCATGCTCGAATATATAAATATATAAAGGTTTGAATAGGGTATCAGAATACAGGTAAGAAATAGTTTCCCTTTAAAACGAAATTTCGGACCGAAATCCGAGAAACTGAAAATATTACAATAAAATATTTCGTTTCCTTTTGTCCGAACTTTTCAAGTTGGAAGGTTTATTAAAATTCGAAAACTCCAAATAAAACCTATTTCTGGAAAATCATGTTAAACATGAACATTTTTAAGCAATCATGGATTCGCAGCTATCCATAAAGTGTCACAACTTTTCTGATAATCAACTACACAAATAGATGTGCTCCAGATTTGTTGTGCCTCCCCCATCCATGAAAAAGAGCACGGAAGAGAATGAGAGAGCACAAATTTTGATACAACTAAGCTGCATCTGAGTAAGCTTTTTGCATCTTACATTGAATATCAGAAACATAGTTCATGTTTCTCTTAGGGAATTTATGCCCTACATATTTTCTCTCAAGACGATGATCTTTTCTAGCTCTAGAGATATGATCATGTGGAGAAAACTTACTGATGTGAGAATTTTCAGAGATTGATAGATCTCTCTTAATTCTTTCAATGAGATTTTCATAGGATTTTCTTATTCTAAGGACTTCCTTATGATTCACGTCAGTGTGATTGTCTGAAACAATTATCGGAAATTCCTGATTGTTTCTTTTGGCAGAGATTCTCTCTTTCCCTTTCTTATGGAATTTTTCATCAAAACAACTGTTTCGATATGGATGAGGATGAACCTTTTTCTAGAAGTGATTATCAACCATTTCCTCTGATTCTTTTGAGTTGATCTTATCAGGTAGTGGTATAATCTGTCTTTCTACTGAGGAATGATCTTTCAGTTTTTTAAGACAAGAAACTTCTTTCAATATTTTTACTACAGTATGTTGAAGAAGTATAAGTTTCCTGTCAAGTGACTGAAATGTGTATTCCTTAAGATTACTTTCACGGAATTGGTTCAAAGTTTCCTTTGGACAAGATTTCGTTTTATCATCAGTAGATATAGAAGATGGTTTCTTATCCTCCTCTGACTTGATTGATGAGTGCCAAATATTGTATATATTTATCCCTTTTTGTTGGCAATTTAACTCATCTTTTGTGTATTAATTCTACATTTTATCCCATATTCTGTATTTTCATTGTTTTCAAGAATAAATATTTTTATTAATTAATTTTGCATTTTTAGGTAATAAATAAAGTTCGGATGAGTCGCGGAGCGAAAAGAGCAGAAAAGTAGTGAAAAGC
>NW_020628691.1:0-640 GCF_003573695.1 Papaver somniferum
AAAGACCAAGCAGAACTAATCCAAATCCTAACGAATTTCATCTATCTTGAATCAAATAGAAAGACAAAACCAACACAAAAAGAAAGAGTTCATAAAAATATTGAATTTTATATAAGTTAATCAAAAAGGTCTACACACTTCGTTATAAGTCTGAAATTGATTTCTGAAACTAAACTGTAAACTGGATAAACTCGTCTTTAACAGAATGAAAAATGTTTTTTTGCTAGGTCAAAATGGTTTATTTAAGCAAAAAAACGTAATTACAAGAATTATAAAATGGGAGGCTCAAGGCCTCCCTACCCCCATAAACCAAAAGGGCAAAAAAAAATTAAAACACATAAAATAAGCTCCTAAACACTTAAAAACAACATAAAGAAGAAAACTAGGTAAATTTGAAACGTTTTCGCCCCTTATTTCCAAATCTAAAATTCTTCTTCTTGGGAATGAGACCAGCAATAATTTGAGTCAAATCATAGTCACCATTAGTCTCTTTGTAATCATCTTCATAATCAGCATAAGTTTCAACATAGTCACAATTCTCTTCATTTTCATCTGAAGCATAATTACCACCCGGAACAAGCTTAATAGGAGACTGAGCTTTCTTCTTAGTTAACATTATATCTAGTTGCTCTTTTTTTTT
>NW_020628692.1:0-723 GCF_003573695.1 Papaver somniferum
ACAAATTTCCCCGACCTTGAATCAAATAGAAAGATAAAGCCAACACAAAAATAAAGAGTTCTTAAAAATGTTGACTTTTTTATACGTTAACTCAAAAAAGTGTAAACACTTTGTTGTTATAAGTCTGAAATTGATTTCTGAAACGAAATTGTAAACTAGATAAACTCATCTTTAACAGAAAAGTTTGAAAAATGTATTGTAATCACAAATAATATGTTCTAAGGCATTACGTCTAGTAAAATTGCATTTCTATGTACGTTGATTCAAGAAAATATGAAGGTAGGCAAATTTCACAATAGAAGAAGGATGAAAGAACATGCAAAACTAATCCAAATCCTAACAAATTTCATCTTTCTTGAATCAAATAGAAAGACAAAGCCAACATAAAAACAAAGAGTTCATAAAAATGTTTAATTTTATATACGTTAACTTAAAAAAGTCTACACACTTCGTTATAAGTCGGAAATTGATTTCTGTGACTAAATTGTAAACTAAATAAACTCATCTTTAATAGAAAAAGTTTGAAAAATGTATTGTACTTACAATTAATATGTTCCAAGGCAATACGTCTAGTAAAAACTGCATTTCTATGTACGTTGATTTAAGAAAATATGAAGGAAGTCAAATTTCACAATAGAAGAAGGATGAAATATCATGCAAAACTAATCCAAATCCTAACAAATTTCATCTATCTTGAATCAAATAGAAAGACAAAGCCAACAC
>NW_020628693.1:0-724 GCF_003573695.1 Papaver somniferum
ACAAATTTCCCCGACCTTGAATCAAATAGAAAGATAAAGCCAACACAAAAATAAAGAGTTCTTAAAAATGTTGACTTTTTTATACGTTAACTCAAAAAAGTGTAAACACTTTGTTGTTATAAGTCTGAAATTGATTTCTGAAACTAAATTGTAAACTAGATAAACTCATCTTTAACAGAAAAGTTCGAAAAATGTATCGTAATCACAAATAATATGTTCTAAGGCATTACGTCTAGTAAAAATTGCATTTCTATGTACGTTGATTCAAGAAAATATGAAGGTAGGCAAATTTCACAATAGAAGAAGGATGAAAGAACATGCAAAACTAATCCAAATCCTAACAAATTTCATCTTTCTTGAATCAAATAGAAAGACAAAGCCAACATAAAAACAAAGAGTTCATAAAAATGTTTAATTTTATATACGTTAACTTAAAAAAGTCTACACACTTCGTTATAAGTCGGAAATTGATTTCTGTGACTAAATTGTAAACTAAATAAACTCATCTTTAATAGAAAAAGTTTGAAAAATGTATTGTACTTACAATTAATATGTTCCAAGGCAATACGTCTAGTAAAAACTGCATTTCTATGTACGTTGATTTAAGAAAATATGAAGGAAGTCAAATTTCACAATAGAAGAAGGATGAAATATCATGCAAAACTAATCCAAATCCTAACAAATTTCATCTATCTTGAATCAAATAGAAAGACAAAGCCAACAC
>NW_020628694.1:0-382 GCF_003573695.1 Papaver somniferum
AGTTTTTCTTAACCGGAACCAATTGAATCACACACATCCACACACACATCATGGAATAAAACATCAATTGAACCGAAATTTTGTTAAGCAAAAGCAATAAATATATATGAAATAAACTCAGGCTTTTCTTAAACAGGAAAACAATTAACTGACAAGATTGTTACCTCAAATTTCGCATCCACTTCTCCAATATGATTGCATCTTCGTCCAGGGAGAATTGATATCGAAATATCATAATGTTGTCATCCTTATGCCAAAACAAAAGAATAACAACAACCAACCTTTACCAGAGAAAGGTTGAAAATCGGTTTTAACAATTGCAAGCAAAAGTTAAAAACCGTCGAAACACATATGCTTTTATGCTAAACCAAAACCGATTCAA
>NW_020628695.1:0-411 GCF_003573695.1 Papaver somniferum
AATGTAATTGAATCGTCCAAGTAAAGTCAAGGTGGGAAATCCTAGTATGATATGGAACAAGAAAAATAAATAAACAAAACAAAAAGAAAATAAAAAGTAAAAGGATAAGAAATACAAAACCTATGGGTTGCCTCCTGGTGGGCCCGGAAAAGCGTATGAAATGAAGCGCAAAAGAAACGGGCCTACAGTAATACCGCAAGTGCACGGTCGTCAGCTGTAGCTCGTGCAAGTACGGGTCGATCCACAGAGACTGGGTGTGTTTTGGAGTTTTCTAGCTATTTTGGGCTCTAATTTGCTATTGTTGGGCTTTGGGTACCAATGGATTTTGGTAACCAATGGGTTATGATTGTGCTTTGGGCCTTTGAATACTCTTGGAATGAATTGGGGTGTTGTCTTAATGAAATGAACTGA
>NW_020628696.1:0-271 GCF_003573695.1 Papaver somniferum
GTGAAAAGTAGACCTTTTAGTCTCCCATGAGCTTGCTCTACCATACTTGTGGATTCAAGTTTGAAATGTTTATAGTCGTAAGTATAAGCATACTCTTTGTGTGGCCTCAACCATTGTTTCTTGCAATATTCTAATACTTTGGGGTAATTAGTCCCCCAATCATCCTCGGAATCCTTCAAGTTTAACTCATATCTTCCCATACTCATCGACCAAACCACCTTATCCCACGCTTTCATGAATAACCCAAACTTAATCTCACCTTCTTTCCATT
>NW_020628697.1:0-450 GCF_003573695.1 Papaver somniferum
ATGTCACCTGGAACGCTAGAAACTGTTTAAACATTTAATAATATACAAAAACTGGTACATTTAAGAGGATGGTTCAAAAAACTACACATAAGTATAGGTGAATGCTTAGTTTCATTGTAGGCTTGTTATCAATAACTCATAGTCCTCTAAAGTTAAAGAATTAATAGATGTCACCTGGAACACTAGAAACTGTTTAAAACATCTAATAATATACAAAAACTGGTAAATTCAAGAGGATGGTTCAAAAAAATACACATTAATATAGGTGCATGTTTAGTTTCATGGTAGGGTTGTTATCAATAACTCATAGTCCTCTAAAGTTAAAAAATTAATAGATGTCACCTGGAACGGTAGAAACTGTTTAAAACATCTAATAATAAACAAAAACTTGTACATTTAAGAGGATGGTTCAAAAGAATACACAGAAGTATAGGTGAATACTTAGTTTCA
>NW_020628698.1:0-601 GCF_003573695.1 Papaver somniferum
AAAAAAAAGTATCCATCTAGATTCCAGATATTAATAAATGTGCCCCTTCCTAAATGCCATGAGTTATCCATCTAGTTGAGTCCTTCCTAAATTTAAAGATCTAAATCTCTAACAGCTGTACATCTATCAAAAACTGCAGGCTCATGCTGTCGCGTGCCGTAGCAAAAACTTATGTTAGCTTAAAGTGGACCGCTGCCACACTAGAAAGTACTAATGTCTCAGATTACTGGCCACTGACAGACACTCCTAGATTCGCCAATTCAACATTCCTCTTAAGGAAACCTCTGTTAAATGATCTTGTCAAAATGAATGTCAGTAAAAATCAGAGCTGCCAATTCGTTAAACAGCAGTTAATGGAGTTGAGGTGCACTCATGTAAGTTTACTAGCATCATGCCATCCTTTTCCCAATTACGTAGTACTACTGGGACTAGCAAGAGTTGTTTGTTCCACATTTCAAGTGTTAAATTCTGTAGGTCATCAATCTAGTTGTGTTTTCGTGAAACCTCAGTTGATGCAATTCTTAAAAAATCTTAATTTTTGACCGTATGGACAAGAAAGTATTTCAATGATAGGACGAAATTGAAATGTAAAGCATAAAAA
>NW_020628699.1:0-479 GCF_003573695.1 Papaver somniferum
TGAATTAACGTACATAGAAATGCAATTTTTACTAGACGTATTGCCTTAGAACATATTAATTGTAATTACAATACATTTTTCGACCTTTTTCTGTTACAGATGAGTTTATCTAGTTTACAATATAGTCTCAGAAATCAATTTCCGACTTATAACGAAGTGTGTAGACTTTTTTACTTAACGTATATAAAATTCAACATTTTTATGAATTTTTTCTTTTTGTGTTGGCTTTGTATTTCTATTTGATTCAATATAGATGAAATTTGTTAGGATTTGGATTAGTCCTGCTTGGTCTTTCGTCCTTCTTCTATAGTGAAATTTGACTTCCTTCATATGTTCTTGAATCAACATACATAGAAGTGCAATTTTTACTAGATGTACTGCCTTAGAACATATTTATTGTGATTACAATACATTTTTCAAACTTTTTCTGTTAAAGATGTGTTTTTCTAGTTTACAATTTAGTCTCAGAAATCGACTTC
>NW_020628700.1:0-495 GCF_003573695.1 Papaver somniferum
TAGGTTGAATGAATTAGGTTAGAATTGCTGATGAAGTCAAGTTTCAAGTGAAGAAATTTATGGTGGTGATCGATTTCAAGATTTGAGATGATAATTCTAGGGTTCAGTGGAGATGAATTAGGGAAATAGCAATTCATAGGACGCTAATGCTTGGGTAAGCCTCTAAGTTGATTTAATTTTAGTTTCTGAATCGAGTTGTTTCAATTATCGAGTTTTGTTGGTACTAATGGAACTAAGGCTTGAGTTTGGGATGGAGTGGAGCTACATGTATTTGTAGTTAGAGTTATGTTGATGTTCAGTGATGGGTTCATGTGTATGTGAAATTGAAAGATGGGTCTGAGGTAATTTTATCTGTTACGATTGTTTCTGAGATATGAAATTCAGAGAAGAAGAAGCCATAGGAATTGTGGGTTTGAATCAAGAGTTCAGGGAAGAATCAAGATGGGTTCATAGTCATTGTCAAGGAATTGAAGGAGTTGTCGATGCTGTGAAGAT
>NW_020628701.1:0-337 GCF_003573695.1 Papaver somniferum
AAATATGCACTTTTTAGCACTCATCAAATACCCCCAAACCTGAATTTTACTTGTCCTCAAGTAAAACAAAACTAAGGAAATCCTACCTATACTACTGTCGCTGGTCTCTCGAATGCATTTAGCGTATGCACTAAGCCTTTTAAACCACTAAGTGTCCCTAGTGGACGGGTTGAAGTCTCGTGAAGGTTTGCTTAGAACGTACCTACAAATTTCTAGGTCAAAATATAAGCTCAGATTCCATCAAATGTGACATGTGCAAGTCAGTTTAAGCTCACTGCAAAATGGAGATGTCAATCTAGCTATCAAAGGCACAATCCTAGCACTGATAACAAATAAA
>NW_020628702.1:0-637 GCF_003573695.1 Papaver somniferum
TTTTCTTGGAATTTAACTCATCTTTTGTGCATTAATTCTACATTTTATCCCATATTCTGTGTTTTCGTTGTTTTCAAGAATAAATACTTTTCTTAATTAATTTTGAATTTTTAGATACTAAATAAAGCCTGGTTATCTCACGGAGCGAAAAGAGCAAAGGAACGGCAAAGACTCCCGCTAGGAGGAAGCGAAGAATGATGTTTGCAAGAGCCGGATCAACTAGAAGTGGGATTGAAGAGTAAGAATTGTTCTTAAAGAAGATATGGGCTTGGCATACCCAAGGCCCAAAACCCTTACCCAAATCCATTTCCATTATCCATATCCACTTCTCCTGTAGCCGTCAGATTGTATCCATCTTGTCATCCAACGGTCGCCTCATCATCGTGCATCAAACTATGAAGTTCCTGTCAAATATCACAGTACCTAACTCCAATCTAAGCCGTCAGTTTTGATGTATCACACATCCAACGGTTGCTCCATGCCTGTTTCCATCGTGTCGTTCGATTTAATCCAGATGTGATCATCCAACGTCTTTCATTCGCTGATCATCAAATCCGATATATCTGCCCAACACCACAACATCAAATATCTTCACCTTCAGCCAAACACTTCCTTTCCCCAAAACTATCGTTCTCCC
>NW_020628703.1:0-362 GCF_003573695.1 Papaver somniferum
GTTTTTGTATATTATTAGATGTTTTAAACAGTTTCTACCGTTGCAGGTGACATCTATTAATTCTTTAATTTTAATGGACTATGAATTATTGATAACAAGCTTACTATGAAACTAAGCATTCACCTATAATTCTTTCTAGTCTTTTGAACCTTCCTCTTAAATGTACCAGGTTTTGTATATTATTAGATGTTTAAAACAGTTTTTAGCGTTCCAGGTGACATATATTAATTCTTTAATTTTAGAGGACTAATAGTTATTGATAACAAGCCTACTATGAAACTAAGCATTCACCTATACTTCTGTGTAGTCTTTTGAACCTTCCTCTTAAATGTACCAGTTTTTGTATATTATTAGATGTTTTA
>NW_020628704.1:0-704 GCF_003573695.1 Papaver somniferum
TTTTGACATTTACAAAAGTTATGCCTATGCAGTCATGTATTTGATGGAAAATAGGATAAAATCTTTTGTTTGACAAGGATAAAGTCTATTATGTCGTTATGATGGAAAATAGAATAGATCCTTGTATGTTTCCACGGTATTGATCTTCATTGATCCATCTTGTTATGTTTTCCTTATTGGCTTGTTGGTTGTTCCATAAGATGCTATATGTCGAGCATTAGGAACTAAATTAATCAACCAGTTTGGTTATTTAGTTTTTACCTCCATAAGTTTTCTTTCTTATGTCGAGTACATGTACGGTTAAGGTTGTCATATTTTATGATGAACTTAGTCGGGGTTCCGAAAGTTCTCTTATGTTGAGCCCAAAATAATTAAATTGATTACCTCAGTGATTATTTTGGTTGTTTGTATTCCAATTAGATTAATTATAGGCTCTCTTGTAATTAATCTAGTTGAGTTTTCATATATTCCACAAATTCTTGTGTTGAGTAAATGAACGGCTATACTAATCACGTTCTATTGGTTAATATATTCGTATATTCCATAAGGTTTTCCTTATGTTGAGTATGTGAACGATTAAGTTAGTCATCTCCGTATGATTACCTTAGTCGTAGCTCCGTAAGTTTACTTATGTTGAGCACTTTCAATTAAATTGATCACTTTTGTGGTTTGATTTAGTTGCGTTTTGAATTGAATTAATCATG
>NW_020628705.1:0-2197 GCF_003573695.1 Papaver somniferum
CACACCGTTCTAACTTGCCCTCGTTCTTCAAAGGGTTTAAATCCATGAAGGCTATGACTGATGCACCTTGCATGCATCACTGGCTTCCGAGTCTTGTCCACGCATAAGGCATACCTTGCACTTATACATAAGCCTTTGCAGACCTCATGACGTACTTTCCTTAGGCTTATTGAAGCTCCGCTAACTTGCATATCGATGTAGCTTACTTTCGAGGTCATGCCCAATGCTTCATTGGCACATGCCTAAGTCGAACGCCTTGATAGGAAGTATGAGCATTCAAGGAATAGAATGCAACTTCCTCATAAATTTTGGCCACAATCATCTATTGCATCGAACTGCCGAGTCAGACGATATGAGAGGCCAGGATGCCGCAATCATCTCTAAATTAGATGATATGAACGACAAAGTGTTGGATCGGAAATGCTGCAACTCATTGCGGCTGCCTACGTACCCTTCCCTACTCTAAAGGGACCAAGCACTGATCGTAATTCATCTTCGAAGGGACAATTGCTTAAGACAACTCGTTTGCAAGGCCGTGGCTAAGCAATAATGATAATGTCCTAGTCAGTGTAGGTCGTTCCGTCAAAATTCATCCAAGTGATGCATATTATTTGGTCTGCGGCATGGCATAGTGATGCCCATGCTCAATATGCTCCATTGTCAAGGCTACACAACTATAAATGAGGCCTAAGCATCATTTATAGTCTTTCGGCAAGCTATAAAGCTTACTTGGTGCATGTTCCGCATATGCACCTTCAACCAATTACCCCTCCCTATATATGTTTTAAATACATTTTTATAACATAGATTAAGGGAGAAAAAATCATTCATTAAGTCCAAGTTCGTGATGGTTGCACATTAGCACCCTGGACAACTGCAATGTACGGCCGTGATGGATGTTCAATCAGTTCTGGCTCACATGCCAGTTCCAATGTCCGACCATGATGGCAGAACATTTCCTGAGCCAGGTCCAGTGAAGGGCTATGATGGATGTATTGGCACATAGGCCACTCCAATATCCAGCCGTGATGGTTGTACATTGCCAATCCCAGACTGCTATGACATGTTGCGGTATTGTCCATAGGCCAATGACCTGCGTAATGCACCATTTTGGCGCTACTTTATTCTAGACCAGCCACCCAATTGGCCTGAAGCACCTTTGGTGCGAGAATGGCTCTTGGCCAATACATCTTACAACTTGTACCCTCTTGTGTGATATTGTCCCTTGGCCAATATATCCTCGTAATGCGCCTTACTTGGCACCATATTAATATTAGATCTACGCCAATGTTCCTCTTAACATACAACGGAGCTTGAGATGAAGCTTCATCTCTTTCCATGACGCATCTACGCGCATGCCCATGGTAAAAACACGGGGTGTTACACTCCCCATCCTTCAAATCATTTGGACCATTAAATTCACTAACTTAACTAGTGATTGTACCCTGACCTGCGCTAACATTGCCTCCTTCGTCCACGTTTACATCCCCTTTGGTTGGTTCCAAATGTATATTCCTAGATCTTTTTGTTGTCCATCTAGTCTTCTTTTTCCTAACACAATTCTTAGTTGCATGACCAAAGACCTTACAATTGCCGCATCATAGAGGTTTCCAATTGTATTCCACGGGTAGCTCCATATATATTTTTTCATCTATCAGAAGTGGTATGATAGTAGGGAAAGCAAACTCAATCTCTATTTCTATTCAAATTCTAGCATAAGCTAATCTTGTATGCTTGAGAGTACATCAGCTAGTAATAGTTTTTCTAGATAGCTGGATATCAAGATCAACCCATCATTGTTCCACATATGCAATGGAACCCCATAAATACGTACCCAATTTGGAACTAACTTAATGTTAGAGATAGAATTTTCAAGCATATTTGACCAAGGTCTTAAAGTAAATAGTTGGTTTGAGATGTAAAAAGAACTATTTTCAAGCACTTTCAAACGATCCTCAAGATCAGAAAACTTGAAGATAAAAGCACAACCTCCATGTAACTTGGTACTAAACTCCTTCATTAGCTTCCATGGTTTTCTTACTGCGACTTGAACAGCTAAAAATGATAAGCGCTTCCCTATAGAGAAAGGAACAACTAGTTCTTCACACTGTTTTATGCCTTCTAAGAAGTTTCCAGCTTGTGCAGCAAAAATTAGTTTGCCATTAACCTCAGATGGAGAGGTGAATTTCATCATGGG
>NW_020628706.1:0-1539 GCF_003573695.1 Papaver somniferum
GGTCTAAGCAATCCTCATCTCTAACTCTCGATCATGTCGCTATCCACGAACCTTGAACCCGATCATGTCGTTGTCCATGAACCTCGAACCCGATCATGTTACTGCTCTAAGTGCACATCCAAGTTTCTAGTACACTGGATTTCTTGTTTCCGTGTTGTAGGGAATTGAAAGACGATTCTAACGAGCCAAAAATCACTTCATTAGGACTTAAAACGAAGAAGTTATTGACGAAACAAGCTTTGAACGAAACGCGCGCTGTTGCATACATGACAGTGATGACTGTGCAGAATTGCTGACGTGTTACTGTTTATTGGGATGACTTTCTGACGTGGCTGACGTGGAAGCTGACGCGACAAAACATCCAGCATCCTGTGACGCTGAAGTGGCAAAATTTGATGATGTGTCGTTCCTGACTGGACTGTGTGCTGATGTGGCACTGCTGGTGTAGATTATTCCGTTGACGTGTCATTAGAGTCTGATGACATGTCACTGATGACGTGGACTTCTGCTGACGTGGCGATCCCAGTCAACTGGTTGGGCCGTATCGGTCTGGTTCGTTTTGAACCGTACTGAACTGGTTCGATCTGAACCGAACCGGTCTGACACTGAACCTGTTTGTGAACCGGGAGCTGGATCCTGGCTAGACAGATCTTACGGTCAAGATCTTCTATATCTGACGGACATGATTCGCTGGATCTGAAGCTGTACAGGAAGCTGGACTTATAGGGTTGTACAGGATAAGTTCTTTTGTAATGATTTTTGCAACATTTATATCTCTTACTGTGCTGCAAAGCTTCTACTACTGCCTTCACAACGGTTTCTGTAACTGTTTGCAACGTTTCTTCAACCTTCGCAACAGTAACGTAAGAACCCTATTTTTTTATTTTTTCTTGCTGATTTTTGTTGGAATCTCGTTCATGATTTTTCTGAGGCTTCTCTCACTGGTAAACACGATCGTTTTACTCGAATCCCCTTAGTCGGCGCCAATGTTTGTACCCAAAATAAATTCTAGGCACTAAACACGATGATTTGATGATGATTAGGGTTAGAAAAACGATCAAAAATAAATAAGAAGACAAGAATTTACGTGGTTCGGAATGTGTTACCTACATCCACGAAAGAACGGAGAGGTATTTTATTGATGTATTTGATACAAGGGTGTTTTTCTCCGGGTTAGCTAACCTAATATTCCCTCTATTCTTGGGTTTAGGATACATGTATTTATAGAGTTTATGTAACCCTAATTTTGATGTAAACTTCATGTGCAAGCAACTTGGGAAACAAGCCTTCGGGAAACTTCTAGAATCTTCCGTCATGGGCTGGCTAGACAGGCTTGATTACGGGCTCACCGTGTATAAAATACACGGTACAAACATCGCCCCCTCTTAACCTCCAACTTGTTGGTGGTTAAGAAAATTGTTTATCCTTTTGCGTCGAACGTTGATGATGAAACTCGCTCCCAAGCGTGAGTAGAGATATTGCGAAGACGCCCTCCGCTGTAATTACCTGCAAAAAAAAAATGAAAAGTAAAAAAAAAAA
>NW_020628707.1:0-31044 GCF_003573695.1 Papaver somniferum
TACAATCAGTGTGATTGTAAGCCTGCTTGTACTTCGTACGATTATTCATGTAGACTCAAGAAAAAAGGGTAATGGAGTATCTTAACTTGAATACTCAAGAGTTATAGGATGTCTGATGAATTTAATGAACTGTAAGAGTCCAGACATTGCCTATATTGTGAGTAAGTTAAGTAGATATAATTGTAGTCCAGAGCAATATCATTCAGATGCACTGATTAGAGTATTATGGTACCTAAAATACTCTATTACCTTTTATTTGATTTATCAAAGGTATCTTGCTGTCCTTGAGGGACTTTGTGGCGTAAAATGGATAGTTGACTCATAGGAGTCTAAGTCTACGAGTGGATATGTTTCACTCTAGCATCAGGGTTTGTTTTTGGAAGATTTACAAACAAACATATATTGCTCAATTTATTATGGAATCTGAGAGTATTGAGTTAGATAAAGCACGAGAGGGGGCCGAGTGCCAAAGATGTTTTTTAGAAGACATTCCTCTCCGGCTAGGCCTGTGCCAGCTATATCTATACATTGTGTTAGCCAAGATATAATAGCTAAAGCTGAAAATAACTAATTTCAATCGGCGTTATTTCCATTGATTGGATAAAGTCCAAGGAGAATATCGCGCAATCTTTGACGAAAGATTTATCCCAAGAGATAGTTAGAAATGCATCGAGGGGGAAGGGGCTTAAGCTCATAAATTAAACTTGCCATGAAGGATACTCAACCTTGCTGACTGGAGATCCCAAGATCAAGGTTTCGAATGAGACAACTAATTTGTGGTGGGTAAAGGTAAACACTATCAGAGAATTTTATTCTCTGTCCCTTCCCTATGGTGTAGACGTGATAGTGTGACTGCATGTGAAGGATGACTTTTAAGAAGTCTTAATGAGTTATATAGTTTCAATTTAAGATTGAAGTGGGGTGTAGCAGTAACACTCTTTATGGAAACTCACCTATCTGAATGAGGAAGTGGGCCGCTTCCTATGAGAATATGAGCTTTGATTCTCTAGAGCATTCTGAGAAACAGGATATGTCCAGGGCCAAATTGGACAAAACGGCACGAGCTTGGCAGCAATCTTGGAGATATCACCCGTGGTTGTTATCACGAATTACATCAAATGCTAGCAGTTCAAGACATAGTTCACTGTCTCTAGCAAGTAATTCCGGTAATATCTCACTAAGCAAAGGTTCAAGACCTCATGGACACCTCTGCCTAAAATGGTATTTCCTGCGCTTTTATGTGATTTTCGTTTTGATGATTTTGGTATTACTGGAACTTAGGACCTAAAGGTCACTAAGGGTTCACTAGTTCATGCTTTTTCACTTTGGTGAAAGATACCTATAGTCTCACCATGTGAGAACTAAAGATGAAAGCTCTCAATACTATTATGATTTATGCAATCCATAGTATGACCCTGGGGTCAACACGCTTTTGTGTGAGGGAGAGGACGTAGAAATGACTAGTATGATTTTAACACTTGCACGATCAGTCTATTTGGATCGTGAGGTTGGTATGTTGATTTACCAATATCTATCTGTGTTTTCATGTTTTATTGAGTTTTCATTCATGTGGGGGATTGTTGGAAAACGATTAATAAAAAAATAATCTTTTAAAGTTTTAATAAAAAATTATAATTTATTATTTTATTTTGTGAATGAAACTTTTTAGTCCCACATCGTGGAGTTTCCAATTTTTAGTAGTTTTAAGAAACTATATAAACCTTTTAGTCCCACATCGGGGAGTTTTTCTTCTTAAATTGTTTTATTCCATTATATAAAGAAATTCACTACTTTTGTAAAATCTATGGGAAAGGGGTTGCTCTATATTTTAGATGGACCCCTAAGGGAAAATATTTTATAGCGTTTTTTAAGAGTTCGCGATTTTCCTTAACGATTTTTTCGGAGTTGCCAAGCTCAAGTTGAGCATCTACTACATATGCTAGTAGTAGGTGTAGTAGGGTGTTTTATCCTGGAGATATCCGTCTTGTGAGGGCTATAGCATCACTCTTGAGTGTAGCCGGGCGCTAATGTCTTAAGGACAACGTGTTGAACACGTGACTCACTCTGTTTTTCCAAAGTTTTGCCTTGTTGCTGTTGCGGAGATATGGGGAGCTCATTCGTCTCATCAAATCGATCACTTCCATTATAAAGGAGCTAAGTATCAATAACTTTTGCTTATTTGATTTTTCCTTGTTTTTGATTATTGCACCCAACAATAAATATTTTCTAAATTTTACTAACATCCTTGTCTTAAAAATTGTGCAAACTATAACTGGGTCATCTAATTAGGGACGGAGGGAGTATAACTCTTATTAACGTGAGTGATTTTCTTAATGCGTGCTTATATGATTCCACAATCAGTGAAGTTGTTGCTCCAAATAATTTTATTAACAGCCATCGGGAAATGAAAGTGTGCAAGTCTTTAATACAAGATGGTCACTAGTGCATCCCTAAGAAACTTTCGGAGTTCATCACTGTTAGCTTGTTGCCTGACTTCCGTGGTGGAAATTACGGGAATCTGGAGGCAATATATAAGGTATCTTCTCTGTTTCAGTTGCATATCACAAAAAAAGGGGAAAACAGCCAGGTTTTGGATGGTACAAAAAGGTTTAGATTAAATGCAATTATCCCTCCACTGCAATGGAAAATAATTTCAGTAATTGTAGGACTATTTGACATTACCTTTAATATCGGAATCCCAAGTGCATTAATTCCTTCAAGGTGAGATTCTAGCCTCATCATGCCTTTAGGCTGTGGCGAATAATCACTTCTAAGTATGAATCGTGTTGATTTCCTCTTAGTTCTTGCCGGTTAGTATTACAAATTTAACTTTACTTGGACCTGTATTACATGATTCGTAAATGTGTTTGTGTGTAGGAGTTCATGTGGATGACGAGAAAAGAGAAATTACGGATCAAACAAGATATCTTTCGGTACAGGACTAAAATTTTAATAACTGAAGTTGGAGGCAAGAGTGTTGATGGAGATCTTCCAACTATTGATAGCAGCTTTTGTCGATAGAAGACAATTTTAATTCACCGGTATTTGGTATTGGTTTCTTTTTGTTTGTTGAAGCAAAATTATATAATAATCTGCGTTACTGCGGACTCTCACACATGCATCCTAATTCATTTTGCATTGTGACATGTTGAACTAGCCCGCACAATTGCTGGAGAGGTAAAGAGAAGGCAAATCAATTTGGTGAATCAAATTAATAAACTAGCCTGCGCAATTGCGCGGGTTTACTGAGCCTGTAATTTGTATAACCACTAATAACTTGAAGAGTAAAATCTGAATCTAACCACCGCTACTGTTTAAAATCATACTTTTTTTCTTGAATTATTAATGGAGAATACAAATTCAAATACTGTAAATGTATTTCATAAATCTCTCTCTTTTTCAACGAAAAATGAAATAAAATAATAAATACAATTGAAAAGGCCTAAAAGGAAAATATCCATTATGGGAGCATAAGTTCCATCATCAGAAACATCATACGGAGGATAGGTAGCATGTATACATATTAAATACATAAGTAAGGAAAATATGATTTGAACGATTTGTAACATGATAAAATTCATGAACCCATATGTGGAAATAATCTATAAACTTACAGAGTGGTCGGATCCTAATTCGCAGAAAGTGACACGAAAATGGTAAAATCTCAGTAGGAGCTTTTTCTCTTCTTTTTTTTCCCCGTGGGTTGCAGAGTGAGGTACCTACTGGTACATTAGGCAAGCTCAATACTACAAAAATACATATTCTAACAACCTTTTGGGCTGTATAAAAATGTTCTCTACCTATCCTAATACTTGAGAGCGAAACAACTGTTGTAAGCAATGAAAAAAGTATTAAATAATCCTGCTTGGAAAAAGATAAGACCACAAACATAAATCATGCTTTCAAACCATATTTTGCCAGGTAACAACAGTAGGATATGGAGAGTTATTTCAAAAGAATACAACCAAACGAAGGGTGCCAAACTTGCAACAGTGTTACTGTCAGATATCTACGCGAACATTTTTTGACAAATAATAAGGTTTGTTTACATAGCGTAAACATAAGAATGGGTATAGGTGCCTCAAGATCTCTATATTCATATAGACTGTGAAATTTGGAATGGAGAACATGTTGTGTAATAATCATATGATAAGACGACATCATGGAAATGGCTGGAAACTAAATAAGCTGAGCTCGTGTAATATGGTTTACCTGTAAGATATATGTCAGTAGATTCGACTCAAAGTCTACAGAGTCTTTGGGTGGAATGGACCCAGATGGAGCATCTAGAGGACTGAAGGTTTTATCAGTGGTAGTTGGAAAAACTTTTGGTTTTGCAGTGGAAACGTGCAGGTTCCCGAGTGAGTTGTTTATGGGTGAAAACCGTTTCTGCGGATTTTGGTAATTTTGGGTGTGTGGATAAGAAACGATTCTAGACCCTAAACAATGTACTGCACCAGAGTACTTTTGATTCGAGAGATCAATCTGTACAATCTTGTCCTAAACCAAGAAATGGCCGTTCTATGATTGCTTCGGTCACAAATTGAAGGAGAAGGGTTGGTATTAGGGAGGGAAGCGAAGAGAGTGTTGAGACCAGAATCGTTGATTCCGAAGGTGTGGTTGTTTTTGACTTATATCAGAAAGTAGAATTGGCTAGCATAATGGAAAGTTACCAGGTGATTTCTAGATACTGTGTTATTGTCGACCAAACTTGTTGTTTGGCGAAAATAGGTGAAGACTATTTATACAAGTCATATTGAAACGTATCCTTGTCTCGTAGGAAGTGAAAACGATTGAGTGGTGAAGAATAGGGTAACGTATAACTGTCAGACATTATGCTTCCATGATAAAGGAAGTGAATTCGTGTAACTATCAGACATTACGCTTCCATGATGAAGGAAATGAATTGTTTACACCGTTACTTTTACCACCACTAATTGTCCCACTTCATGACACTTTCTTATAACAGGCGCATTGTACGCTGCATATGTTGTAAACCGCCAGACCAATACCCTGATGAGCATCCCCCAGTTTGTGACATGTTTGATGTCTCGAGTTAACACTTTGCTATGTGTGGAAAGTCAAAGTCAAGGGACTTACCGCTGGAAAATAGCATGTAATGCTATTAGGCTCATTTTGGCTGGTCGCCTATAACTTGCCACAGGTTTGTCAGTTCAGTGACGAAATTCGATGTCTGAGATCGTATCTCATGAGGAAGGATGGTCATTGATTATGGCCGCATCTTGTTGTATAGCGTGGCGCCATTGGCATAGTGGCATGCCAGAGGCGTAGCTGTTGCATGACGGCATGCTAGTAGCCGTGACATAGGCAGCATGCTTAATTGTTCTGGAGAGGGCCTCCATACATAACAAAAACAATAAGGGGAGATAGGATCTACCTGTATCAAGTCCCTTGTTGGATTGAATAATTTTGTGGGAGACCCATTAATGAGAACTGACAAAGTAGTCGTCGAAATACACTGGTGAACCAAGTTACACCACTTCTCATTAAACCCGAATTTAGACATTATTTGAAGCAAGAAGGTCTATTCGACTCTATTGAATGCCTTCGACATATCAATTTTTATCCCCATAAATCCTTTCTTAGATTTACAGTTTTTCATCTTTTGTATAATTTCATGCGCTATAATAATATTTTCAGAAATCTGCCTTCCTGTAATGAAGACAGATTGGTATGGCGAAATCATTTTATCAAGCAAAGTTTTCATTCTTCTTGCCATGGTTTTTGAAATGACCTTATAAGTAGTGTTAGCCAAGGCTATAGGCCCGAACTCTGCCGGAGTGGTCAGGTTCAAGGTTTTAGGAATTATTGAGATAAAGGAAGCATTCATCTCCTTAGAGATGTTCCAAGAAATAAAGAAAGTTTAGACCATTTTTACTAGGGCAGGCCCAATGATATCCCAATTTTGTGGAAAAAAATTAGACCGGAAGCCATCTGGCCTGGAATTTTGTCAGAGTCCATGGAAAACAGAACATGCTTTGTCGCTCTGGGTTATGTAAGAAAGGATTAAGTTTATCATATTTTGATCTATTTCAGGGTTTACAGTAGTAGCTATTTCACGAAAGTTATTTTTTATACATTCAGTAATATCATTTTTGTTATGTAAGCACTCATTGTTTTCAGTCTTAAGGGCTTCAATTCTGTTTCTTCTAGATCTCTGTTTAGCCTTACTATGAAAAAAATTCGTATTTCTATCCCCTAGATCTATGTTTTGGTCCCTACTTCTTTCCTTCCAAATTTTTTCTTTTATGGCGTACCATTTAGATAAATGCTTCTTTTGTTTGTCATGTATAGCTCCTTCTTTACATTCTCAATGTTACTATGAATATTACCAAAACTAGTTTTATTCCAAAGTTTCTGAATATGTTTAACATTTGCTAGATTTTTATTAACTTTCTGTGTCGGTGAATCCCGTGCCTGAGATTTCCAATTTTCCTGAATTAGAGGTTTACAATCATCATGTGTTATCCATTCCCCAAAGTATCTGAAAGGAGTATCTCCATCATTCCAGTGGTTATGAGTGTTTAGTATTATTGCGATATGGTCTTAAGCAAGGGGCCCTAAATATTTTATGCTTGAGTTAGGGAATTTTCTGTTCCACTTAGAATTAACCAAAGCCCTGTCCATCTTCTGCTCTATATTTTTATCACCAGTTCTGTGGTTATTCCAAGTGGAAGTGTAGCCAGAAAATCTCAAATCCATTAGTTCACAGTTGTTTATCAGATTGTTGAAAATCCTAGCCTCATTTCTTTTAAAAGGAAATTTTCTATTATTTTCTTCTTCATTGAGAACCACATTCAAGTCTCCAATAACTATCCAAGGATGGTTTATAGTAACCGACATATCTTCTACGATCTTCCAAGAATTTCTTTTATGTGGCCTATAAGGACTCCCATAAAAACAAGTGAGAATCCATCTACTATCATTTTGATGGTTGGAAATCGAAGCATTTAAGTGGTTATAAGCAGAGTCCATAATTTGTATATTCACATTACTTTTCTAGATGAGGCACAGACCTCCTGTACTTCCTCTAGGGGGAACTAGGTGATAATTACAAACATGCATTTATTTTAAAATAGTAATATGTTTTGTTGATTGGTTTCAGATAAGAAGAGAATATCAGGAGGATTCTCCCTGTTTAGGGTATCCGCTAAACTGTTTTGAGAGTCTACTTTTCCTGATCCCTGACAGTTCCATGCTATCATACTAATAAACTGCCGGAAGTATGAAATCACATGATACTTGAATTTTATTAAGACTATGCAGTTAAAGATCTTAACATGGAATCCTAGGTTATCAGCATGCTTTCGGTTGGAATGGATATAAATTGATATGATATGTGAAAGATTTAGGTTACAGATTTTGGTAGAAGTTATACCAACCTCTATCGATGACATTAATCCAGCAGGTCTTTCCGATGTACACTGATTCACCTCCTCTTCCTCCATTGGTTTATTTAAGTGGGTCAGCAAAGTTTTTCGTATAGTTTCTTTTGTTCTCGGTAGTTTCCTTTTCATCTAGTTATAGCAAATGGTACCTGGAATCAAAATTAAGAAAAGATTGCATTAGTCTTGTGAGAGATATTTTTGTTAGGTGTTTACAAAATTTAATGAATTTCGTAGATATGTTAATAAGTACTCATAGAAAGAGTACAGATAAATTTCAGTTACATCAAAGAAGAGAAATTCGAAAATAAATCAAATCAAACAAGATTTACTACAAATAAAAACTGATTAGGAGGAGTTTAAGATATTAGAAATATTTAGATAATCCAGAAGAGATCAGAGAGTCAAAGAGGGGTGTAGCGATGAATCCAAAGGAGAAAATTTGGATGCAGTTGAATGATATGCAGATAAAGATTCCAAAATTATGTAAAATCCAGGGGTCTTTGATAACATAGAATATTCAAGAGGGGTTTTGATTGGATATGCATGGGAATGAATTAATGGTGTGATCACCACCGTCGATGACGGTGATTACCCGCTAGTTTATTGTGTTTGCAGACAAAATAATGGTGGTTACTGGTAGTATAGAGGTGGTTTTGGGGGTGGTGAAAAAATCGCATGGAAAGAGAGAGAGATAGTCCATGCAACAGATTGATAATCAAGTTATCTTTCGGCACTGTAAAATTTTGACGAGAAGAGGGGTCAACAAAATGTACCTAGTAAAGTAAGGTTCCAAAATTGAAGTTTTTCTCTCTTAGACCGGTTCCTATGGGGGTGGATAACCCACCCATTTTCCATGCCAGCTGGCATGTCAAACTGGACGCGCCACTATGGTAAAAACATTAAGCGATCGAGTCACCATCGAGCGGTCGAGAATACACCGCTAGCGGTCTCGTAGCGATCGCTCGGTCAAGTTTACACCGCTAGCGGTTTAATCTCGACCGTCCACGTTCGGTGATTTACCGCTTATAAATACCCATATTCCCTTCAGTTTTCATTCACAAAAAAAAATTCTTTCTTCCCTTCTCTAGAGAGCATACCAGAGCGATTTCTTAAAAATGAGTAGTTCCAAAACAAATAGACAAAGGAAAAGAAATAGGAAAGAAAAAGAAAAATCGAGATTTGTTACCTAAATTAAGAGGTGGGTGGTCTGAGCTAACTGAAGTGTTTGGGTTACTCCCGAAGCTGTTCAAGCATCCTTGAGAAAATATCCTTGGAAGCGTTTATATTTCATGAAAGGCAAAACAACAGGACTCAAGTTGTGTAAGTTATTTGTGAACGTTGGTGGAACACTACAAATACGTTCTTTTTCAAGGATTTCGAGTGTGGTAAGTTCTAATTTTTTCATCCAATAGTTTAATTTTTAGTTCAGAAATAAATTATAATTTTTTAGTTTGATACAAATTTTAATTTTATGACTATGCTGTTTTTAGAGTTCACGTCGTTAGATTTGTATATGTTGATGATCGAATTTTAATATAGTGGTAAAGGTTGTCGTGCACTCGAACTTTGTTGAAATTGATTTTAGGCTTAAATAAATGAAAATGAATAAAAATAAGAAAATATATACACAAAATAGTAGCAATATGGACAGGTATTGGGACTCTGGATTTCACTTCCTTTCATATACACGGGTTTTAGAAATTAATCCTTGACATTTATAGCTCCAAACACAAGAAATATTAACTCTATTCTTTGCCAAAATAGATTTCGTAAAACATCAACTGTAAATTACAAGCATAGTGTATCTAAAGCACCTAAGACTAAGCGTACACTATCTAACAAGATAACAATTGATTAATAGAAATCATAAATCATTTGCAAAAATTAAATAAGGAATTATTTAAATTTACCACATGAAGAAATTCAACTTCGTCCGTCGTCCCAGCGATGGGGTCTAGCTCCTCATATTGTAGACACTCTCAAAATATTTTTTTCATTGCTCAAATGGTGTTTACAAGAAGAAAATGGAGAAAATTATAAAAGCAGAGAATTTGCGACGGTTGTACGGCGTTACAGACTCGCTGTTGACAAAGGAGGTGTTGCGAAATGAAGATATGCGTTACTAACGGACTGTTGCAGAACTTGAAATATACGACACTAGGAAACGACTGTTCTTGAAAGTTTAATGTTCTTCATGTTCATCTTTTCTGCAGCAGCAGAAACTTCTCCCTGCAACTGGTGATTACTCACTCTGTTGCTCTCTCCTTGACCCCAAAACTCTCCCCGTCCACCTCGCAACCCCAGCAACCTATTTATCTCCAACAGCACCAAGAAATCTTCTTCATTCACTGCCAATAATCCTCCATAACTCGGTATGAAAGAAAATATTTTCTTTCTTTTTTCCACGCATCTGCAACTTTGAATTGCATACGAAATCTCCTTGGTTAACTTCTACACGCTTCTTAATTAACCCAACTCTATCCAAACACGTCAGTATACGTCTGAATTTGTTGTAATCACGTGATTATGTTTTCCGGCCACGTACTCCCTGTTTTTCTTTCACACGACGATTCAGCCAATTATAACCGAAACCATCGACCATACCATTCCTGTTTGGTCCAAACAGGCCCAAAGAAATCAAATCCAGTGCTTGAGTCTCACTCCAACACGTCCAATTCTCAAACCCTAAATATGTTCTTCACTGCAAAACTTTCCCGCCAAACTGAAATTTGAATTTGTGAAGAATGTCACCCCTTATCCAGTGGTCGCCCCTTATCCGCTACTGGAGTCCGAATAGTGGGTGTCCAACTGAGATGCCCCTTAGACAAAACTGGGGTCTGTATAGCACATGTCCTCCGAGGGTGTCCCGAGCAACTTTTCGAGCCGAATTTTCCAACAATGTTTATTTCCTCAAAATACATAAAAATACAACATTAGTACAAAAATCAAGTTCCAACAAAACGGACAGTGAGGACAATTTAGACACAAAAATATGTCTATCAAATACCCTCAAACTTATTATTTGCTAATCCTCGAGCAAAACTAATCTAGAAAAATAAAAATGCTAATTCACTAGGTGTCCCTAGTGACCGACATATAGTCTCAGGAGGGTTTACCAGAGGTGTACCCACAAAACCTTTACTCCAGACCCTAGCTATCTACGTCGAACTTTGGAAGGCACTAAAGAATCTCCTTGGTTGGCATATAATCATTGACTATAGGAAGAAGTACCCTGATGCGAAATTCCAATTGTTGTACACGAGTTTGCACTCAAGCATACTAAAATTCATATATAAGTGGACAGCGATCTACTCAGATAGTTGCACTATGGACATCATATTTGGAGTCAAACTAATCATATGGATAGAATAAGAAAATGGAAATAGAGAAAATTTAGATGGTTTTTATGTTAACAAAATGATCGATGTTTCACATATCTGTCTGAAGGCCACTGCCAAAATGAACCTATCCTATTGGACTGAGATACCGGTCTGACTAATATCAACAAAACTGGAAAATACAAGGGAACTAGTAGTTGACTACATAGAACGATAACCTTTTTTTTTAACGACATGAATAGATCTTTTGGATCCAAGCACATGTTTCTTGTCAACAGATTACACGATAGTTTCCACGGGTCCTGCATTCCACGCTTGCTTAGGCGACGAAAACAGGGAGAACACACACATATTGCTATCCAAGTGTTAATATTTATTCCGATTGGTCTTATTGGTCCGGTCTTTTTTTTTTAATAAATAGTAACTCAATCACTCTATTTCACCCTATCAATGGTAACAACTTGAATCGTGTGCCTCACCTAATCACTTAGAGAAACATAGTTTAAAATGAAAAATAAAATAAAAACAGAAGTGAAAAGGACTCAACGAGATATGGTGAAACTATCATGTTATTTCTAACACCTGAGCTCTGTGCTTTTATGAATAGACTCTTTAGATTTTGTCATCTAATCATATTGGTTCCTCAACTCCTACAACCAAGATGCTTCCATCCACTTAGATTGGTTAGTGCCATCCTTAGTAAGCATAAATTTCTAGGTTATGGAGATTATTTATTGCAACTAAAAAGTTTCTCCCATACCCCCAAACTTAAATCATTGTCCTCAATATACTAAAGATAAAATTAAAAGCATGAACAAGGAGAAATTGTTACCACTTGAAGCAAAAAGGGTTAAGGAAAGATATTACCGTGTTGCGTGAGTATGGGTTACCTCCCAAGAATTTCTAAGTTTAAAGTCTTCAGCCATACTAGGAAAGGATTAGTCACTCGAATCATAAAGTAACAGTCGGAATAACTGTGGGTCTTCAAAACCAAATAGAGATGACCAAAGGAAACTGCAATAAACCAAGAAAATTAACAAGACTAGCAATCCCTTACCTAGTTTCCTGATTAAGATATTTATATCTAATTGAGGTTCAGGTTCTATCAAAGGGTCTAAATAAAATATTTTAATAGCTGAAGTTGGAGGCAACATGTCATCAACACTAATGAAGATGGAGATCTTCCAACTGTTGATAGCAACTTTTGTCGATAGAAGACAATTTTAATTCACCTGTATTTGGTGTTGGTTCCTTTTTGTTTGTTGAAGACAATTTTAATTCACCTATATAATAATCTGCGTTACTGCGGACTCTCACACACACATCCTAATTCATTTTACATTGTGACATGATGAACTAGCCCGCACAATTGCTAGAGAGGTAAAGAGAAGGCAATGATTTGGTGAATCAAATTAATAAACTAGCCCGCGCAATTGCGCGGGTTTATTGAGCTTGTAATTTGTATAACCACTAATAACTTGAAGAGTAAAATCTTAATCTAACCATCGCCACTAGGCCTGTCAATATTTGTCCGATATCCGGTATCCGTTTCCGAGTATTCGAGATCCTATAGGATTTTATCCGTTTTATCGGATATCGGATATCAGATCGGATATTTTATCGGATATTTCTTCCTTAACATATCAGAAACGGATTAGACCCCATCCGAAATGTTAATATCCGATATCCGATAGTATAGGAACTTATTTGTAATTTATCCTAATTTCGAGTCTAGTATCAGATATTATCGGATATTGTCGGATAAATATCCCATAAGTGTCAATTATGAAAATGTTTTACAAGGGTTTTTAAGCTTTTTTGTTATAACCGGATACTATCGGATATTTATCGGATATCCGACAGCTTAGCCTATCGGAATCGATATCTGATTTTGATATCCTATAGGATATTATCGGATATCGAATATCCGGTAGTGCTTAACATGTCGGATATCGGATTTCTAAATATCCGACGGATATTCTTCCATTGACAGGCCTAATCGCCACTGTTTAAAATCATACATTTTTTCTTGAATTATTAATGGAGATTTCAAATTCAAATACTGAAAATGTATTTCATAAATCTCTCTCTTTTTCAACGAAAAATAAAATAAAATTATAAATACAGTTGAAAAAGCCTAAAAAGAAAATACCCATTATGGGAGCATAAGTTCCATCATCAGAAACATCATATGGTGGATAGGCTGCATGTATACATATTAAATACATAAGTAAGGAAAATATGATTTGAACGATTTGTAACATGATAAAATTCATGAACCCATATGTGGAAATAATCTATAAACTTACAGAATGGTCGGATCATAATTTGCAGAAAATAACACGAAAATGGTAAAATCTCAGTAGGAGCTTCTTCTCTTTTTTTTTTCCGTGGGTTGCAGGGTGAGGTACCTACTGGTACATTAGGATGCGATTGGTCATGAACGTCCAAAAATGGGATGCCATAATACAAAAAGCAAGCTCAATACTACAAAAATACATATTCTAACAACCTTTTGGGCTGCAGAAAAATGTTCTCTACCTATCCTAATACTTGAGAGCGAAACAACTGTTGGAAGCAATGAAAAAAATATTAAATAATCCTGCTTGGAAAAAGATAAGACTACAAACAGAAACCATGCTTTCAAACCTTATTTTTCCAAGTAACAATAATAGGATATGGATAGTTATTTCAAAAGAATACAACCAAACGAAGGGTACCAAACTTGCAACGATGTTACTTTCAGATATCTATGCAAACATATTTTGAAAAATAATAAGGTTTGTTTACATAGCGTAAACATAAGAATGGGTATAGGTGCCTCAGGATCTCTATACTCATATAGACTATGTAAATTTGGAATGGAGAACATGTTTTGTAACAATCATATGATAAGACGACAACATGGAAACGGCTGGAAGCTAAATAAGTTGAGCTCCTGTAATATGGTTTATCTGTAAGATATATGTCAGTAGGTTCGACTCCAAGTCTACAGAGTCTTTAGGTGGAATAGACCCAGATGGAGTATCTAGAGGACTGAAGGTCGTGTCCATTTATCAGTGTTAGCTGGAAAAAAATTTGGTTTTTCATTGGAAACATGCAGTTTCCCGAGTGAGTTGTTTGTGGGTGAAAACCATTTCTGTTGATTTTGGTAATTTTGGGTGTGTGGATAAGAAACTAGTCTATACCCTAAACAATATACTGCACGGGGGTACTTTTGATTCGAGAGATCAATCTGTACAATCCTGGCTTAAACCAAGAAATGGTTGTTCTAGGCTTGCTTCTGTCACAAAGTGAAGGAGAAGGGTTGATCTTAGGGAGGGAAGCGAAGAGACTGTTGAGACCAGAATCGTTGATTCCGAATGTGTGGTTGTTTTTGACTTATATCAGAAAGTAGAACTGGCTAGCAGAATGGAAAGCTACCAGGTGATTTCTAGATTCGGTCATAAAGTGAACGAGAAGGGTTAATCTTAGGGAGGGAAGCGAAGAGAGTGTTGAGACCAGAATCGTTGATTCCGAAGGTGCGGTTGTTTTTGACTTGTATCAGAAAGTAGAACTGGCTAGCAGAATGGAAAGCTACTAGGTGATTTCTAGATATTGTGTTGTTGTCGACCAAACTTGTTGTTTGGTGAAAATATGTGAAGCCTATTTATACAAGTCATATTGAAACGTACTCTGGTCTCGTAGGAAGTGGAAACAGTTGAGTGGTGAAGAATATGGTAACGTATAACTGTCAGACGTTATGCTTCCATGATGAAGGAAGTGAATTCGTGTAACTGTAATACATTACGCTTCCATGATGAAGGAAATGAATTGTTTACATCATTACTTTTACCACCACTAATTGTCCCACTTCATGACACTTTCTTGTAACGGGCGCATTGCACGCCGCACGCTGTAAACTGCCATACCAATACCCCGATGAGCATCCCACAGTTTGTGACATGTTTGATGTCTCGAGTGTTTTCGTGGAAAACATGTAGCACTTTTCTACGTGCGGAAAGTCAAAGTCAAGGGACTTACCGCAGGAAAATAACATGTAAAGCTATTAGGCTCGTTTTGGCTGGCCGCCTAAAACTTGCCACAGGTTTTTCAGTTCAGTGGAGAACTTTGATGGCTGAGATCGTATCTCATGAGGAAGGATGGCCATTGATTATGGCCGCATCTTGTTGTATAGCGGAGTGGCGCCATTGGCATAGTGGCATGCTAGTGGCACGCCAATGGCGTACCCATGGCATAACGGCATTCCAATGGAGTATCCGTGGCATAGCAGCATGCCAGAGGCGTACCCGTGGCATAGCGGCATGCTTGTAGCCGTGACATAGCGGCATGCTTTTAGCCGTGACATAGTGGCATGGCGGCATGCTAGTAGTTGATTGGTTGTCAACCCGTCAAAAATAATTCACTTCCTTACTCAACTACAATAATATAGTAAGTGGTAGGAAAGAGTTCGTATCCACAGAGAGGCAATTGTTGTTATGCAATTTTCAGTTTCTAAGGTAACCAAGGGGGATTTTGTTTTAGCAAATCAAATAACAAATTAAATCAAAGAAAATAATTGGAATAATCAATAAGGAGAAGATATTGGTCATGGGATAGTATCATTCACAAACATGTATTTTCATCAATGACTAGAATTGATAATTTAATCTTTTATTTATTAAAAGTCCTAGGATAACTTGATCGCAAGAATATCCCGCTAATTCCCTAATTTCATCACAACCACATTAAAGATGCATATGTGAATTCTTCCTAGAAAGCAACTCAAAGTGTAAAAGCACAATTATGTTTAACTCCCTAAAAGCTTTAAGATTTATGGAATGAGACTAATCAAAGCAAACAAACATGTAAAAGCACTAATTCGTTTTAACCAAGGTTATGATTCATATGTGACTAGTAGGATGTATCACTACAAGCACTAACCACAATTATGCTACTTAAAATCAGGGACAAACAACTTTTTCGTATTTAAAACTCTAATATAGCTTTAGAGATGAAAGCAAATCGGATTGATTCCGGACTCAACCAATCAAACAATCAAATCATATAACAATATAAACCATGAATCATAAACAATAAAGTTAAGACAAAACTAATTCATAAAATCAAACAACATGCTTTAGAAATCAACTTTTATCCCATAACCAATTGTAGTATTTAGTTACTCATAACAATGGAGTTCATCATCATCATAATCAATAAAATAAAGAAGATGAAAGCAAAGCAAACCCTAGAAGTAGTTCTCTCCAAAGCTCCAAGTAGAATAATAATACCAACCTCTTATTAATGTTTAGGAGATGTCTATATATAGTTCTCACGATATTAGGTCTTCAAAATCCTTCCGGGCCCGTGTATTATCGAAATCGGGTCCAAAAACGCGTCAAAAGTGTCCCAAGAATTTGTTAGGTTCGGCTCAAACGTGTATGGAATTTTTCAGCCAAACCTGACAAGTTATTTTTTTTTTCCGGATAAGTGTTAGGTTCGGCTCAAAAGTGATGAGAGGTTGTCAGCCGAACCTAGGTTCGGCTAGCTCTTTTTGGTCCGAACACTCTCTTGTAACTTCTTATATTTTCGTCCAAAACTTGCTCCAAAGTTCGTCTCACTTCATGGTTTCTCTTATTAGCCGAACACTCTCCTGGATACTTTGTTCAAAACTCATTTGTAGGTTCGGATTAGGTCATTGGATCATCTTCTAGACGAACATCTACACTTAAAAACTTCTGAGAACTTGATTTTTATGTTGCACGTTCGGTTGACTCGAGTTGATGCGTTTTGAGCCGAACCTCTCTTTGTAACTTCAAATCTTCAAATCTTGTTTTGCTCATAACTTCTTCGTCCGATGTCGGAATAACCTCATTCTTTTTGCATAATTGAATTCTCTTCAAGATGGTGATAAGAAATCCTTAATTTGTACGAGATGAGTTTGTCTCTTGGTCTTCCTTCATTGATATACCCCATTTCTTTAGAACTTTTCGTAGCAATTTTCCCTCCTTTTGCACAACCTTGCCTGCTCCAAATATCGCCTGTGGATTGACCTTTATGTTTTTTTAGCTCCAAAAGAGTGCTTTCTTCCTTCTTTTACTCCATATGACTCCAAAGTACCTAAATACTCAAAAACAAACATAAGATACATAGTTTACAAAAAAAGTAGCAAAAAAAGCATAAATATTAAATATAAAATTAGGTGTTTTATAACACCTATCAAATTCTCCCACACTTATACTTTGCTAGTACTCGAGCAAATTAAACAAACTAATTATAAAAACATACATACAACTCCGTCTCGTCGAGCCTACGATCATTTTTAGCATAAATAACAAGCCTTTAAACCCCTAGGTGTCCCTAGTGGACAAGTTATAGTCTCGTGAAGGTTTACAAGAGGTTTGCCTATAAAACCTATTTTTCCAAGTTACTAGTTCTCCGAAATGATAACATCCAACGCGCTAAGAAGACATAGAAATTCTGCACACTAGCAATAAGAAGTTAGACACATAAATGAACACAATCTCATCCTTAAATGTTGAGAGAGAAATAACCATCCCTTCTCGAGAGAAAATCGGGTTCGGAGTGATCAAAAGTCTCGACTCTGCCTCACAAGAAAGGGTTTTATGATATTGCTCTCAATAATAAACAACTCTTTATGGGTCACACATGTGTCCAGGTAGGAATGAAGAGAAAATCCTGCGACACCTTGAATGGTAGGAAGGTAAAAACCCTCCGAAGTATTTTGAAAACCCACATCTTTTATCATTTGAGAACCATTTTTTTCTGACGATCTCTTAGAAAGGAAATCAACCACTTAACGAAGGTGGGAATATGCTTACTTACCTCGTTATCCGTTCGGCGTGCAGTTAGCACCACTCTGATAGCATCCATAGAAACGTTTTCGGTCTTCAACTCTTGATGATAACTCTTGAACCTCGTAGAATCTTGACAATGTGATTCTTTCCTCTAATTCCTTGTTGCTTGAAACTTCATTATGGATATTTCTTCTTCCATTGGCTTTATTGAATAAATAAAAAGCCAAAATGAACTAAACAAACCAAAATATAATACAAATGGATTTTTTTCCTTTTTTTTTCCTTTTTTGAGACAAAAACAAACACAAAATAAAACTAATGATGAACCTAACAAATTTTCTCGTGTTTTTTTTTTGAGACGAGAGAAAATAAAATACAGAAATAAAAATAAAATAAAAAATGCAAATACAAAGGCCATGGTATAAGTAATTTACCACTCAATTTTTCACAACTTGTATGTCTTGATATCATAAACTTATTGAATTCTCATCTTGATAATCTTCACTCTTGTACAATAGTCTTCAACTTATAATCGGAAATCTGCTCTTCGTCTTGTTGCTATACTTGAATCTGAAATCTGCTCATTTTTGTATTGTTGCTCGTAAACCTTGAATGTCTTCGACTTTCCTTCAAATTTGTGATGCTCCTCTTGTTGATGATGATGGTGTTTCTATGGACTCGTTGGTGTAGAGAAAGATAAAGTAGATGGTGCTAACTGCGAACAAGATTACAAGTGGTATGTAAGTTAGCAATTCGATGTCACCATTCATGATTGATAAAAATAGAACTCAAGAGATCAAAATAGTGCTTCAATGGTGGGAAGTTAGGTAGCTCACCATTCTACCCGGAGTTAACGTACGGTAACACACACTCTAAAAGCACTTATTTAGACAAGTACAAAGAATTGAAGGTCGGTGCCTCTCATAATGTAACATGGGTAGTCTCCACTATAGCGGATCACAAATCTAATACCGAATTCAATCTGCACCTCATTTGCCACTGGGATGGTTAAATCCAACTTTAACTCTCATACAAGTAAGAAACCCGATCATGTTCTCTGTCATCTCTAAGTTCAGTCACTCTTATGAGATTCTCGATGTAATCTTAGCGACATGTATACTATGTGACTCTAAACTAACTACAAGTTGGATTTTCTTATTCATAAATTTACAAAAAAGTTGAAAAATTGCATGAAAAAGGTACAAAGCAAAAGCTTAATCACTCCCCCACACTTAAACTTTACATTGTCCTCAATGTAAATCGAATCATCCAAAGTAAGTCAAGGTGGGAAATACAAGGCAATAAAAAAAAAACTAAAAACAAGATAAAAATACTTAAAAATAAAAAGATAAAGGTAAAGATACAAAACCGGTGGGTTGCCTCCCACTTAGCGCTTGGTTTAAATTCGTCAACCCGACTTGCTCCTTGCTTTCTATGAATCCTCCAGAGGGAGTGCATTCACATAATTAACTCCTTCCACCACTTCGGAAGAGAAGTTCTCATCGTACGGTTTCAACCGGTGCCCATTCACTTTAAGTTCCTTGCCTGTAGCTATGCTACGAATTTCTACTGCACCATGAGAAAACACATTAGTAACAATAAAAGGTCCAATCCAACGTGACCTTAATTTACCCGGAAATAAATGCAAGCGAGAATTAAACAAAAGCACTTTTTGTCCAATGCAAAAAAAATTTCTAGAGATCATCGTATCATGAAATGCCTTTGTTTTCTCCTTGTAAATGCGTGAGCTTTCAAATGCATCATTGCGAAGCTCTTCTAGCTCTTGGAGTTGTAACTTCCTTTGCTTTCCAGCCTCATCCATCTCCATATTGCATTTCTTAAATGCCCGAAACGCCTTATGTTCAATCTCCACGGGTAAGTGACAAGGTTTACCATACACAATCCTAAAGGGAGACATCGCAATAAGTGTCTTGTATGCAGTTATATAAGCCAACAGAGCATCATTAAGTCGCATGCTCCAATCTTTCCTTGTTGGATTTCACCTCCCGGTTAGAAACCTTGGCTTGTCCATGTTTTTGGGGATGATAAGGTGTTGCAATCTTGTGCGACCCATTGTACTTCTTCAACAAGTTTTGTAAGAACCTGCTTTTGAAGTGTGAACCCCCATAGCTAATTATGGCTCTTGGAATTCCAAACCTTGCAAAGATGTTAGCTTGCACAAAATCTGAAACCCCTTTAGAATCATTAATTGGGGTGGCCTTAGCTTCCACCAATTTGGAGACATAATCAACATCAAGTAAGATAAAATAATTCCCATGGGAGTTGACAAAAGGACCCATAAAATCAATACCCCATACATCAAAAACTTCAATAAATTAAATAAAGGTTTGTGACATTTGATTTCGAGCACCTAGATTGCCTGTTCTTTGGCACCTATCACATGTTGTACAAAATATATATACATCCTTAAACAAGGTTGGCCAAAATAAACCACTTTCAAGTACCTTTTGAGCGGTTCTCTCACTCCCAAAATTTCCTCCACAAGCATAGGAGTGACAAAAAGACAAGAGAGAATTAAATTCAGATTCGGGAACGCACCTTCGTAATACTTGGTCACTACCTTGTTTCCATAAATATGGATCATCCCATATATATTGGTATCCTAACCTCTTAAGTTTGTCCCTCTCAGCACACGAGACAAGTTCTTTGGGATTTGTTTAGTCACCAAGTAATTAACAATATCGGCATACCATGGTTCTCCAAAAGCAATTGAGAATAGTTGCTCATCTGGGAAACTTTCACGCAATGGGATAACTTCCTTGTCCACAACAAGTCGGCTCAAGTGATCCGCAACGGTGTTCTCAATCCCTTTCTTGTCCTTGATTTCCATATCAAACTCTTGCAAGAGTAAAATCCATCGTATGAGCCTTGATTTTGCTTCTTTTTTTTTAGTAAGTATCTAAGTGCTGCATGATCAGAAAAACAACAACTTTTGTGTCAATTAGATAAGAGCAAAACTTTTCCAAAGCAAAAACAATAGCTAACAACTCTTTTTCAGTGGTTGTGTAGTTTTGCTGGGCCTCATTTAACGTTCTAGAAGTATAATAAATAGCATGAGGTATCTTCCCCACACGTTTCCCAAGCACCGCACCAACCGCATAGTCACTTGCATCACACATGAGATCAAAAGGCTTGCTCCAATCCGGTGGTTTAATGATAGGGGCCGAAATTAAAAGTTCTTTCAAATGATTGAATGCCGCCATACACTTTTCATCAAAATTAAAAACCACATCTTTTTGCAACAAATTACAAAGTGGTGATGTTATCTTGGAAAAATCCTTGATAAATCTACGATAAAAACCTGCATGACCAATAAAAGAACGTATCTCCCTCACCGTAGTGGGAGGGGTTAGAGCACGAATAAGGTCAATCTTATATTTATCAACTTCCAATCCTTTAGAAGATATTATATGGCCTAAAACTACGCCATGAGTTACCATGAAATGGCACTTCTCCCAATTCAACACGAGATTTTTTTCAACACATCGTTCAAGGATTAAAGACAAATTTTTCAAGCAAAGGTCAAATGAATCACCAAAGACACTAAAATCGTCCATGAACACTTCGATTATGTTTTCAACATATTCTGAAAAGATACTTACCATACACCTTTGAAAGGTAGATGGAGCATTGCACAAGCCAAAAGGCATCCTTCTATAAGCAAAATTACCAAAAGGACAAGTTAAAGTGGTTTTCTCTTGGTCCTCCGGTGCTATCACAATCTGATTGTAACCTGAATAGCCATGAAGGAAGCAATAGTAAGAGTGTCTAGCTAAACGTTCAAGCATTTGATCAATAAAAGGTAATGGAAAGTGATCCTTCCTAGTGGTAGCATTCAGTTTTCTATCATCAATACAAACCCTCCAACCGGTTTGCACACGAGTTGGGAAAAGTTCGTTCTCATCATCCTCCACCACTGTAACACCTGATTTCTTTGGTACCACTTGTACCTGGCTTACCCACTTGCTATCGGATATGGGGAATATAACACCCACGTCCAAAAGCTTGAGTATCTCCTTTTTCACAACTTCCATCATGAGAGGGTTCAAACGACGTTGTGCTTCCCTTGTAGGCATTGCATCGTCCTCCAAACGAATCTTATACATACAAACGGCAGGGATTATACCTTTAATATCAACAATTGTCCATCCAATGGCCGTCTTGTACTTCCTTAACACCCGTAGAAGTTTTTGCTCCTGTAATTCACTAAGCTCGTTAGAAACAATCACAGGTAACTCTTCATTGTCACCCAAGTACAAGTACGTTAAGTGACTTGGAAAAGGTTTCAATTCTAGTTTTGGAGATTCAACAATTGATGGTAAAAGTTTTTCATCACTGCATGCTAAAGAAATAAAAGAGATATTATGAGTTTTCGGGCATCCTTGTGGTGAATTAAGATCACCAAGAGCTTCCTTGACTTCATTACCACACTCTACACCATTATCCATGGATGTAGTTAAAACAG
The DNA here is from genome assembly GCF_003573695.1 of Papaver somniferum. Classification (NCBI taxonomy): domain Eukaryota; kingdom Viridiplantae; phylum Streptophyta; class Magnoliopsida; order Ranunculales; family Papaveraceae; genus Papaver; species Papaver somniferum. The sequence goes on from NW_020628707.1 coordinate 22,034, forward strand.
TTTCCAAAGCATCTTCACCATTCAATTCAAACACTTGTTGTGCCAACGTATCCATAACATCAATGGAGAAACAAGAGTGGACATCACTAGGATATCTCATCGTCTCAAAAATGTTGAAACGTATTGTTTCTCCATCAAACTCCATAGTTAGCATTCCCTTGTCCACATCAATAATGGTTTTCTCCGTTTCATGAAGGGACGCCCAAGTAGCAATGGAAGAGACGAGTCCGGTGAATCTTCATTCATCTCTAACACACAAAAGTCAGCTGGAAATACAAGTTGATTAACCTGCACAAGAACATCCTCGACAATACCCATTGTGTAGACATTAGAGCGATCGGCTAATTGCAACACAATTCCAGACTTTTTAAGAGGACCTAACTCAAGTGAATTATACATAGAGGCATGCATAAAATTAACGGATGCACCTAAATCCAACATATCTTTGTTAAAAGTAGTGTTACCAATCTTGACGGGAATATCAAAGCTACCCGGATCCTTGCATTTCAGTGGGAGTTTATGTTGCAAGATTGTCGAAGCATTCTCCCTCACACTTAGCACTTCATTGTCCTTGAGCCTTTTCTTGTTGGTACGCAAGTCCTTCAACACTTTTGCATACTTTGGAATTTGCTTTATAGCATCTATGAGCGATATGATAACATGAATCTTCCTAAGGACGTCCAAAATCTCCTTTTCTAGTTCCTCCATCTTGGACGCTGCAAATCTGCGAGGGAAAGGTAAAGGAGGAACATAAGTAGGAATAGGTACCTCGGGTGTTTGGGGAATTTCATCCCTCTTTTCCTCCAAAATCGGCTCCATGGGAGCTTCTTCATTACCCACATCAGGAACTTCGGGTTGCACAAGTTGTGTACCGCTTCTCAATGTAATAACATTCACACCCTCTTTTGGGTTAATAGGTTGAGAAGGGAGTTTCCCACTATTTTGTGCCTTCAATTTGTTTATCTCACTCGCCATGGTACCCATTTGTGTCTGCAACTCCTTGATAGCACTATTAGTTTCTTGTTGACTTTCTTTGAACATGGTACCAATGCCTTGCATCATTGTTTGAAGCTTTGCATCGATATCGGAACCTTGACTTTGTTGTTGTTGTTGCGGCAGGAATTGTTGTTGTTGTGGTTCAAATCTACCCGAATGGTTGAATATAGGTTGTTGAACTGCACCTTGCTTGTTGGCATAGCTGAAATTTGGATGATCTCTCCATCCCGGATTGTAAGTGTTGGAATAGGGATCATACCGTCTTTGTTGATTTGGAAAGACCGCACTAGCTTGCTCCAACTCTTACCATATGAAGGTAAAATAACCGCAGCCATCTTTTGCATCATTTGTTCCATGTTGTCCATCCTTAGATCACGGTGTGATGATGAATCATTGATTTCATGCACCCGCCTAACCATTCAGTCACCTCTTGTGTAGAATTGTTGCGAGTTTGCAACCATGCTTTCAATTAATTCGGTAGCTTGGGCCACCGTCTTGTTCACTAGTGCACCACCACCCGCAGCGTCAAGAAGATATCAATCACTCAACACATCGCTATATTGATGGTGAGGACAGCTTGCCACCAACCTCTTATACTGCTCCCAACATTCATACAATGACTCCCCGTTTCTTTGTTGTATTCCACAAATCTCCTTGCGAATTTGAGTGGCTTTCGACGCAAGAAAATATCTCTCTAAGAAGAGCTTCTTCAACCCGTTCCATGTAGTGACACTTCCGGAAGGAAAGTAATATAACCACTCCTTAGCATTGTCCGCCAAAGAAAATGGAAAAGCTTTCAACATTGCTCCATCCGCATTAGTCTCTGGTGGAAGCATATCCATGATAACGTTGTGGAAGTCCATGAGATGCTTGTTTGGATCTTCATTAGTCATTCCATGAAATTTCGGCAACTCTCTAATCAACCCCGGGTTGATCTTGAAGGTTGAATTTGTTTGTATACACCACTGTTGTGCATCAAGCCTATGGGAAGCCAAGTCCTTGAGTGTACGATTTGCATCATCCATTGCATCTTCTTCAAAAGGTGGTTCTTGTTCAACCGGTTCCTTTTGTTCTACAACTTCTTGTTGTAACTCTTCTTCCACTTCTAACTCTTGTTCTTCCGTTGTACCTTGACTTGGTTGGAGTAGTGTGCCTCTTCGAGTGGCTATTCCGCACCTTGGATAGTTCCAATCTTTAGAAGCCAAGGATTAGGTACCTTAAAACAATTCTCACAAACAAGTCAGAAACAAGACAAGAAACAAAAAGCAAATATGGAAGTAAAAAAAAATGTTAATAAGAAACTAAAAACTTAATAACAAGCCGCATGCCTCCCCGGCAGCGGCGCTAAAATTTGATCGGTTGTCAGCCCGTCAAAAATAATTCACTTCCTTACTCAAAAACAATAATATAATAAGTGGTAGGAAAGAGTTCGTATCCACAGAGAGGCAATTGTTGTTATGCAATTTTCAGTTTCTAAGGTAACCAAGGGGGATTTTGTTTTAGCAAATCAAATAAAACAAAGTAAAGCAAAGCAAATAATTGGAATAATCAATAAGGAGAACATATTGGTCATGGGATAGTATCATTCACAAACATATATTTTCATCAATGACTATAATTGATAATTTAATCTCTTGTTTATTAAAAGTCTTAGGATACCTTGATGGCAAGAATATCCCGCTAATTCCCTAATTTCATCACAACCACATTAAAAGATGCATATGTGAATTCTTCCTAGAAAGCAACCCAAAATATAAATGCACAATTAAATTAAACTCCCTAAAAGCTTTAAGATTTATGAAATAACACTAATCAAAGCAAACAAACGTGTAAAAGCACTAATTCGTTTTAAACCAAGGTTATGATTCATATGTGACTAGTAGGATGTATCACTACAAGCACTACCCACAATTATGCTACTTAAAATCAGGGACAAACAACTTTTTCGTATTGAAAACCCTAATATATCTCTAGAGATGAAAGGATGAAAGAAAATCGAATTGATTCCAGACTCAACCAATCAAACAATCAAATCATATAACAATATAATCCATGAATCATAAACAATAAAGTTGAGACGAAACTAATTCATAGAATCAAATAACATGCTTAAGAAATCAACTTTTATCCCATAACCAATTTTATTATTTAGTTACTCATAACAATGGTGTTCATCATCATCATAATCAATAAAATAAAGAAGATGAAAGCAAAGCAAACCCTAGAAGTAGTTCTCTCCAAAGATCCAAGTAGAATAATAATATCAACCTCTTCTTAATGTTTAGGAGATATCTATATATAGTTCTCACAAAATTAGGTCTTCTAAATCCTTCCGGGCCCGTGTATTATCAAAAATGGGGTTAAAACGCGTCAAAAGTGTCCCAAGAATTTGTCAGGTTCGGCTTAAACGTGTATGGACTTTTTCAGCCGAACCTGACAAGTTATTTTTTTCTCCGGATAAGTGTCAGGTTCGGATCACAAGTGATGAGAGGTTGTCATCCGAACCTAGGTTCGGCTAGCTCTTTTTCGGCCGAACACTCACCTGTAACTTCTTGTATTTTCGTCCAAAACTTGCTCCAAAGTTCGGCTTACTTCATGGTTTCTCTTATTAGCCGAACACTCTGTTGTAATATTAAATTTGCGGTAAATACGGATTCGATGCTCGGACTTGAATAGATTTAAAAACAAAAATATATACACAATTTGTCACAGGATCAAGAGATACTAGGACTCAGGATTCCACCAATTCTTATACTCATGCGAATCAACTATTAATTCTAGACAATTATAGCTTATAATGATAACAAATATCGACTCTTTTCTTTGCCAACAATAGATTTTGTAAAGTATTAGATGTAAATCATAAGCATGATGCATCAAGAGTTCCTAGACTAAGCATACATCATCAGATAAAATCACAAATAATCAAGAAAAATCATAAAACACTCATAATAGTGCAAATAGTCATAAAAGAATTAAATAGAATTACTCATGCATAAAGAATGGTTTCCTCCATCATCCCAGTAATGGGGTTTAGCTACTCATATTAATCATGTTCTAAAAATAAATATTTGATGCTCAAAATATGATTAAAAGAGTGAAAAATATAATACAGTGAAACTACGACCCTCTTTAAGCGTCCAGAGAAGAACGATAAAAAACCACTGCTGTAAATAACGATACCTCGTTGCTGCTGTTGACGCTGTTGTTTTAAGACCCACAAATGCTAGTCGTTGTCACTGTTGATAAACGACTGTCTTCTGAAGTCTGTTCTTCGTGTTCTTCGTGCTCTTTAATGGCAGCAGCAGCAGCAGAACTCCTCCTTCCTGCAGCTCCCGTTCTTCACTCCTCTAGCCTCTCTCTGGTCTCTGCTCGACCCAAAACCTCTTGATCCCCCTTCTCTGACATAAAACCAACTATTTATAGGCTTTAAATCCCCTTGAAACTCGATCAAACCCCTTGGAAATCTCCATTACTCTTTACGGGTTGTTTGAAGAATAATCTTCTTCTTGTTGCGTTACAGGATGTTTATAGCTATTCTCTCGTCTCAAATATCTTCTAGGACTTTTACCCAACTGTTTTGATGTATATCCCACGCAAGATATCCCATAAATCTCTCAAACTAATCTCAAACCCTAAACAGAAACCGTGTGCACTGTCTTGACTTTGTGTGGATTTTCTGACTTATCCAGCCCAATTAGATGGGTCTAATCGCTTCTAACAGGTCCCTTATGTCTTGTAGAGTCCGTGGGTACCAAATTTGCTCATTGAATCGCCTCCTAGGTCGCTCAAATCCTTGATCCAAAACTGTTGACGCTGCTGCCTTTTTTCCCGCCAAAATCCAGTTTTGAAACTTTGAAGATGACCTCCCCCTATCCAGTTCCGGTGTCCCTTTAGTACATGCCCTGAAATGGGGTGCCCCTTAGTAATTAGGTTACCCCTTATCCAAAGTGAGAGTCCGTACAGTAATTTTCTCCCACGAGCGCAAAAACCACTTTTTAGCCAATTTCGTCGCAAAAGCTTATTTCTCCAAAAACACCTACAAAGACATAAAATAACCAAATAAGTACAAAATCGAGCACTAACAATATAAACAATTGGGACAAATTAGACACATAAATGTGTCTATCAAATACCCCCAAACTTATTATTTGCTAGTCCTCGAGCAAATCTAATCTAAAATAAAATGACTACACTTAGCACGTGCAGTAAGCCGTTAAACCACTAGGTGGCCCTAGTGGCGGAGTGTTGTCTCCGAGAGGTTTACCAGAGGTGTACCCACAAAACCTTAATACTCCAGAGGTTAGCTATCTACGCAGAACCTTGGAAGGCACTAAAGAATCTCCTTGGTTGGCATACTTATTGACTACAGGAAGAAGTACCCTGATGCGAAATTCCAATTGCTGTACACGAGTTTGCACTCAAGCATACTAAAATTCATATAAAGTGACAGAGCTCTACTCAGATAGTTGCACTATGAACATCATATTCGGAGTCAAAACTAATCACATGGATAGATCAAGAAGATGGATATAGAAAACATAGATGGTTTTGATGTTTATTAAGTGAACGACGTTTCCCATATCTGTCTGAAAGCTTCCGCCAAAATGAACCTATCCTAATGGATTGAGATACCAGTCTGACTAATATCAACACACTGGCATATACAAGGGTACCAGTGGTCGATAACCTAACTCTAGGTCAACACAACTGGCATATACAAGGGTACCAGTGGTCGACTTTATTGAATTTATTCCTTTTGGTCAAATGGTCTGGTCTCAATATTCTCTTTTTTTTTTCTACTTTTTGGTAACTACCATTTTTTTTTCATGGTATCTCAATCACTCTAATTCACCCTAGCATTGGTAACAACTTGAATCGTGGACCCCACCTATCACTTAGAGAAACATAGTTTAAAAACAAAATAAAATAAAAATAGAAGTGAAAAGGACTCAACGAGATATGGTGAAACTATCATGTTATTTATAACACCTGAGCTCTGTGCTTTTATGAATAGACTCTTCTAGATGTTGCCATCTAATCAGATTGGTTCTTCAACTCCTACAACCAAAATGCTTCCATCCACTTAGATTAGTTAGTGCAATCCTAAATATGAATAAATTTCTAAGCTCTGGAGTTTATTTATACTTACTGCAACTAAAAAGTTTCCCCCATACCCCCAAACTTAAATCTAACATTGTCCTCAATGTTCTAAAGATAAAATTAAAAACATGAACAAGGAGAAACTATTACCATTTGAAGCAAATGAGTTAAGGAAAGATATTACCTGGTTGCATGAGTTTGGGTTACCTCCCAAGAAGTGCTAAGTTTAAAGTCTTCAGCCAGACATAGAAAAGGTTTAGTCAACTCGAACCGTATAACAGTAGCCGGAATAACTGTGGGTCTTTAAAACCAAAAAGAGCTGACAAAAGGAAACTGCAGTGAACCAAGAAAATGTACAAGACTAGCATGCCCTTACCTAGTTTCTGTATAACTATCGCTAATTGCGGTTCAGGTTCAGGTTCTATGAAGGGGTCTAAATAGACAACTTTCCTCGGATGCATTTCTTCATAGGTAGGATCCAAATTATTAGGTCCTAGAGTCTGGAAAAACTCAGATAAGAACCTGGAATCACAAAATAACCTAAATAATTTAGGATCCTCTAAGTCAATTAGGTAAGACTTACATAGTTGACCACAGTCAGAGTAGTGGTCATTCTGAAGCAAATGTGTCGATTATAATTTCCTAAAGTACTTAGGCTTAGTCTTAGAACTTAATAAGTGACACATTTGAAATCTAAACGTTCCCACAGTTGGAAGAAAACTATTTGGTGGGAAAACAAAGTCAATCTGGGAATCATAGCCTGGGCAAACCACATCAACCAGAGGATGGGTTTCTAACGACTGAACTTCTTCCTGGATATCATTAGGCTCGGGAAAACGAGTATGAAGGTAATCTTGTAAAATGGTTGAGGCATAGATATCAAGTCCTAAGTGTGGGGAATTTCTGAGAGTTAAAGGTAAGGCACTAGGGAAGTGATAATCACCCCCAAACTTAGAGTTTTCAGTGTCTCTAGATAGACCTCTAATTATTTCTTGAATTTCCGTATCTTCAGAGTCCTTAAAATATTCAAGAGATTCTTCTAAGTTATTATCAGGTAGTGCATCTTTACTCATCTCTACAGGTCTATCTTCTTCTTCCAAGACTATTGTTTCTAAGTCGCTAGACTCTAAAACAGTATTTTCGAAATGAACCCGTTCCTCTAAACCACTATCGGCTTCGTAATCAAAAGGAAAAACTACATCGTCTAAAACGGTGGTATCCCTAATCAAATCCTCGTCCTTTTGAATAGGTGAATAATCATAAAAATTATTTGGATTTGAACTAGAAATAATATAATCACTATACAACTCAAATGGATTACTAGATTCCTGATCACTATGCCTACATATTTCAGATTCTTCATCACTACTATCCTCATCATCATAATAGTACGAAGATGATTGAACCTTATCTAAATAAGTAGTGTTACCAATTATAACCTCGTTATCTTGATTATGTGAAAAAGTATCTTCATTCTCAAGGGTATTATTGGATACACTATATTGGCAATTCAAGTTATTTCGAGCAATACTTTCGTTCGTCTCTAACTCAAGTCTACGTGTCGACTCAGCTATCCTCTCAAGGGTCTCTTCCAAAGAAAGTTCCCTTAGTGTATGGTCTAAGTTTTGAGTTAATCTATTGAGGATATCTTCTACAGATTCAGTTGTTGTTGCAGTTCTTTCGTCCATAACTACGTTATTCACCTCATCTAATTTATACGTTGATTCAGCTAACTGACGTGATGACTCATATAAATTCCTGAGAGTCTCTTCTAGAGAAGGAATAGGAACTGAAGGATCATAATAAGGACTACTTTTCAATAGTTTGATTGTATCCTCTAGAGACGAAGAACTAGTACTATAATCTTCTTGCTCGTATGACTGATGCACGTGTGGATAGTAATTGGGCTCACCATGGTATGACCCATAACCTTCAAAAGGTTGGCGTTCCCAACCACTATTTACACTACGGTCATAATAATTTCCATATTGTTCAGTTGGATAATTATATTCATTCTGATGGCTATTATAATACCAGTTTGACATTTTAACTGCAAGGGAATTCTAAACAAGCACAAAGAAGGCTGACTCGACCACGACAAACCTATTTTATCTAGCAAACAAAAAGCATGATGGCTCCCTTAGATTGTTTCTAGACTAGCATCTATCTCTCGAAGGGGAATTCGTTACAGTTTGAGCAAGCCCCTCTGGAATCAATCCGAGTCAAAGTAAGTTGAATTGAGGCGAGGGAAGCTCAGTGGAGCTTTGATACCCAAGGCCTCACCGCTATCACAAGGCGGCGCAGTCACGCATTCAACTCACAGAAACCATTATGAACTTCGAGGTGTGCTTAAAAAAGTAACCAATATTCTTCGAAAATTTTTCCTAATAAGCGCGTTACCCTATCGGTCTCGTTCTAGTCAAGTTTTAAGCTTGGGTTCGGGTTAGGTTTCGTTTTCCTAAGGCGGGCAAGAAGGAAACGGGGATGAAATCCGAGTCCTTATCTTGATTTGGCCAGGCCTTGCCCTTTACTAGGAAATTAAAAACAGTCCAAATCCGTCCTCAATCAATGAATCACCTTAAGGAATACAGTAACTCGCTTACAGGAGATTCGCGAGTGTTTCGATGGACTTACCTCCCGTACCAGACGGGGGATGAACCGTTGAAGTCGACTCGGGCCACGACTCATATGTCATGTACGAACCCGAGGAGCCGAGACGATATTGTAATCATCGTCCTTCCCTGCACATAGTTTATATAATTTTTTTTTATATAACCCTTCCGTAGGGTTAAAAAAATTAAAAATAAAAAAAAAGTCCAAAAGTCCAGAATCAAGTCCAAATAAAAAGTCCAAAAATTACAAAAATTATGAAAAATAAAGCCTATTTACAAATTCAAAAAAAAAAAAAGCTA
>NW_020628707.1:31263-52221 GCF_003573695.1 Papaver somniferum
ATATACAAAAAAATAAATAATAATAATAAAAATTAAATCCTAAAAAAAAAATTATGTCTTTTTTTTTTCTCTTTTAGCTTTTAGCTTTTAGCTTTAAACTTTTTGTTCCCAAGTCCTTAGTATTCCACTTCGAACCTGTAAATCAAAGACACAAAAAGAAACGTAAAAAGGAACAAATAATAAAAAATAATAAAAAAAAAATAAACCTAAAAACAAATATATATACAAGTCCGCGTCGGCGGCGCCATTTTGTTGTAATATTAAATTTGCGGTAAATACGGATTCGATGCTCGGACTTGAATAGATTTAAAAACAAAAATATATACACAATTTGTCACAGGATCAAGAGATACTAGGACTCAGGATTCCACCAATTCTTATACTCATGCGAATCAACTATTAATTCTAGACAATTATAGCTTATAATGATAACAAATATCGACTCTTTTCTTTGCCAACAATAGATTTTGTAAAGTATTAGATGTAAATCATAAGCATGATGCATCAAGAGTTCCTAGACTAAGCATACATCATCAGATAAAATCACAAATAATCAAGAAAAATCATAAAACACTCATAATAGTGCAAATAGTCATAAAAGAATTAAATAGAATTACTCATGCATAAAGAATGGTTTCCTCCATCATCCCAGTAATGGGGTTTATCTACTCATAATAATCATGTTCCAAAAATAAATATTTGATGCTCAAAATATGATTAAAAGAGTGAAAAATATAATACAGTGAAACTACGACCCTCTTCAAGCGTCCAGAGAAGAACGATAAAAAACCACTGCTGTAAATAACGATACCTCACTGCTGCTGTTGACGCTGTTGTTTTAAGACCCACATATGCTAGTCGTTGTCACTGTTGATAAACGACAGTCTTCTGGAGTCTGTTTTTCGTGTTCTTCGTGCTCTTTAATGGAAGCAGCAGCAGCAGAACTCCTCCTTCCTGCAGCTCCCGTTCTTCACTCCTCTAGCCTCTCTCTGGTCTCTGATCGACCCCAAACCTCTTGATCCCCCTTCTCTGACATAAAACCAACTATTTATAGGCTTTAAATCCCCTTGAAACTCGATCAAACCCCTTGGAAATCTCCATTATTCTTTACGGGTTGTTTGAAGAATAATCTTCTTCTTGTTGCGTTACAGGCTGTTTATAGCTATTCTCTCGTCTCAAATATCTTCTAGGACTTTTACCCAACTGTTTTGATGTATATCCCACGCAAGATATCCCATAAATCTCTCAAACTAATCTCAAACCCTAAACAGAAACCGTGTGCACTGTCTTGACTTTGTGTGGATTTTATGACTTATCCAGCCCAATTAGATGGGTCTAATTGCTTCTAACATGTCCCTTATGTCTTGTAGAGTCCGTGGGTACCAAATTTGCCCATTGAATCGCCTCCTAGGTCGCTCAAATCCTTGATCCAAAACTGTTGACGCTGCTGCCTTTTTTCCCGCCAAAATCCAGTTTTGAAACTTTGAAGATGACCTCCCCCTATCCAGTTCCGGTGTCCCTTTAGTACATGCCCTGAAATGTGGTGCCCCTTAGTAATTAGGTTACCCCTTATCCAAAGTGAGAGTCCGTATAGTAATTTTCTCCCACGAGTGCAAAAACCACTTTTTAGCCAATTTCGCCGCAAAAGCTTATTTCTCCAAAAACACCTACAAAGACATAAAATAACCAAATAAGTACAAAATCGAGCACTAACAATATAAACAATTGGGACAAATTAGACACATAAATGCGTCTATCACACTCTCCTGGATACTTGTTCAAAACTCATTTGTAGGTTCGGGTTAGGTCATTGGATCATCTTCTAGACGAAAATCTACACTTAAAAACTTCCGAAAACTTGATTTTTATGTTGCAGGTTCGACTGACTCGAGTTGATGCGTTTTGAGCCGAACCTCTCTCTGTAACTTCAAATCTTCAAATCTTCTTTTGCTCATAACTTCTTCGTCCGATGTCGGAATAACCTCATTATTTTTGTGTTCTTTTCATAATTGAATTATCTTTAAGATGGTGGTAAGAAATCCTTAATTTGGACGAGATGAATTCGGCTCTTGGTCTTCCTTCATTGATAGACTCCATTTCTTTAACACTTTTCGTAGCAATTTTCCTCTTTTCACACAACCTTGCCTGCTCCAAATATCGCTTGTGGATTGACCTTTATGTCTTTTTAGATCCAAAAGAGTGCTTTCTTCCTTCTTTTACTCCATATGACTCCAAAGTACCTAAATACTCAAAAACAAACATAAGATACATAATTTACAAGAAAAGTAGCAAAGAAAGCATAAATATTAAATATAAAATTAGATGTTTTACAACACCTATCAGTAGCCGTGGAATAGGCGTCAATGCATAATTGTTCTGGAGAGGGCCTCCATACATAACAAAAACAATAAGGGGAGATAGGATCTACCTGTCTCAAGCCCCTTGTTGGCTTGAATAATTTTGTGGGAGACCCATTAATGAGAACTGACAAAGTAGTCGTCGACATACACTAGTGAACCAAGTTACACCACTTCTCATTAAACCCAAATTTAGACATTATTTGAAGCAAGTAGGTCTATTCGACTCTATCGAATTCCTTCGACATATCAATTTTTAGCCCCATAAAGCCTTTCTTAGATTTGAAGTTTTTCATCATTTGTATGATCATGCGCTATAGTGATATTTTCAGAAATCTGCCTTCCTGTAATGAAGACAGATTGGTATGGCGAAATCATTTTATCAAGCAAAGTTTTCATTCTTCTTGCCATGAGTTTTGAAATGACCTTATAAGTAGTGTTAGCGAAGGCTATAGGCCCGAACTCTGCCGGAGTGGTCGAGTTCAGGATTTTAGGAATTAAAGAGATAAAGGAAGCATTCATCTCCTTAGAGATGTTCCAAGAAAGTTTGGACCATTTTTACTAGGGCAGGCGCAATGATATCCCAATTTTGTTGAAAAAAAATAGACGGGAAGCCATCTGGCCTATAAATTTGTCAGGGTCCATCGAAAATAGAACACGCTTTGTCGCTCTGGGTTATGTAAGAAGGGATTAAGTTTATCATATTTTGATCTATTTCAGGGTTTACAGTAGTAGCTGTTTCACGAAAGTGATTTTTTTATACATTCAACAATATCATTTTTGTTATCTAAGCACTCACTGTTTTCAGTCTTAAGGGTTTCAATTATGTTTCTTCTAGATCTCTGTTTAGCCTTACTATGAAAAAATTTCGTATTTCTGTCCCCTAGAGAGAAGTTTTGGTCCCTACTTTCGTCTTTCCAAATTTTTTCTTTTATGGCGTACCATTTAGATAACTCCTTTATAAGATCACTCAGGTCTGTAATTTTGTTAGAGTAATTAGGTCTTTTGTTTGTTCTGTCTCGCTCCTTGTTTATATTCTCAATGTTACTATGAATATTACCAAAACTAGTTTTATTTCAAAGTTTCAGAATATGTTTAACATTTGTTAGATTTTTATTAACTTTCTGTGCCGGTGAACCTCGCACATGAGAATTTCAATTTTCCTGAATTAGAGGTTTACAATCATCATGTTTTATCCACTCCCCAAAGTATCTGAAAGGAATATCCCCATCATTCCAGTGGTTATGAGTGTTTAATATTATTGCGATATGGTCTGAAGCAAGGGGCCCTAGATATTTTATGCTTGAGTTGGGGAGTTTTCTGTTCCACTTAGAGTTAACCAAAGCCTTGTCCATCATCTGCTCTATATTTTTATCACTAGTTCTGTGGTTATTCCAAGTGGAAGTGTAGCCAGAAAATCTCAAATCCATTAGTTCACAGTTGTTTATCAGATTGTTGAAAATCCTAGCCTCATTTCTTTTAAAAGGAAATTTGTTATTCTTTTCTTCTTCATTGAGAACCACGTTAAAGTCTCCAATAATTATCCAAGGATGGTTTATAGTAACCGGCATATCTTCTATGATTTTCCAAGAATTTAGTTTATGTGGCCTATAAGGACTCCCATAAAAACAAGTGAGATTCTAGCTACTATCATTTTGATGGTTGGAAATCGAAGCATTTAAGTGGTTATAAGCAAAGTCCATAATTTGTATATTCACATTACTTTTCCAGATGAGGCACATACCTCTTGCACTTCCTCTGGGGGAAACTAGGTGATAATTATAAACATGCATTCGTTTTAAAATAGTAATATATTTTGTTGCTTGGTTTCAGATAAGAAGAGAATATCAGGAGGACTCCCTGTTTAGGGTATCCGCTAAACTGTTTTGAGAGTCTGGTTTTCCTAATCCCTGGCAGTTCTATGCTAGCATACTAATAAACTGCCAGAAGTATGGAATCACATGGTACTTGAATTTTATTAAGACTATGTAGTTAAAGATCTTAACATGGAATCCTAGGTTATCAGCATGCTTTCGGTTGGAATGGATAGAAATTGATATGATTTGTAAAAGATTTAGGTTACAGATTTTGGTAGAAGTTATACCAACCTCTATCTCTGAGATTAAGCCGGTAGGTCTTTCCTGTGTACACTGATTCACCTCCTCTTACTCCATTTCTTTCTTTAAGTAGGTCAACAGAGTTTTTCGTCTAGCTTCTTTTGTTCTCGGTAGTTTCCTTTTCATCCAGTTATAGCAAATGGTACCTGGAATCAAAATTAAAAAAAGATTGCATTAATCTTGTGAGAGATATTTTTGTTAGTTGTTTGCAGAATTTAATGAATTTCGTAGATCTGCTAATAAGTACTCATAGAAAGAGTACAGATAAATTTTAGTTACGTTAAAAAAAAAGAAATTCGAAAATAAATCAAATCAAACAAAATTTACTACAAATAAAAATAGATTAGGAGGAGTTTAAGAAATTCGAAATATTTAGATAATCCAGAAGAGATCAGAGAGTCAAAGAGGGGTGTAGCTGAGGACTTCGATGAATCCAAAAGAAAAAATTTGGACGCAGTTGAATTAGATGCAGATAAATATTCCAAAATTATGTAAAATCCAGGGGTCTTTGATAACATAGAAGATTCCAGAGGGGTTTTGATTAGATAAGCATGGGAATGAATTAATGGTGGTTTTTGGGGATCGCCACCGTCGATGACGGTGGTTACCAGCTAGTTTATGGTGTCTGCAGACAAAATAGTGGTGGTTACTTGTAATATAGAGGTGGTTTTGGTTAACTTTTAGCATAGGATAATTTTGACGAGAAGATGGGTCAATGAAACGTACCTAGTAAAGTAAGGTTCCAAAATTGAAGTTTTTCTGTCTTAGACCGGTTCCTATGGGGGTGGCTAACCCACCCATTTTCCATGCCAGCTGGCCTGTCAAACTGGTCGCGCCACTATGGTAAAAACATTAAGCAATTGAGTCACCATCGAGCGGTCGAGACTACACCGCTAGCGGTCTCGTAGCGATCGCTCGGTCTAGTTTACACCGCTAACGGTTTAATCTCGACCGTCCACGGTCGGTGCTCTACCGCCTATAAATACCCATATTCCCTTCAGTTTTCATTCACAAAAAAAAAAAATTCTTTCTTCCCTTCTCTAGAGAGCAGACCAGAGCGATTTTTTAAAAATGAGGAGTTCCAAAACAAAAAGACCATGGAAAAGAAATAGGAAAGAAAAAGGAAAATCAAGTTTTGTTACCTAAATTAAGAGGGGGTGGTCTGAGCTAACTGAAGTGTTTGGGTTACTCCCCGAAGCTGTTCAAGCATCCTTGAGAAGATATCCTTGGCAGCGTTTATATTTCATGAAAGGCAAAAACCACATGACTCAGTTGTGCGAGTTATTTGTGAACGTTGGTGGAACACTACAAATACGTTCTTTTTCAAGGATTTCGAGTGTGGTAATTTCTAATTTTTCCATCCAAGAGTTTAATTTTCAGTTCAGAAACAAATTTAATTTTTAGAGATTCAAATTTTAGTTTGATACAAATTTTAATTTTATGAACATGTTTTTAGGGTTCACGCCCTTAGATTTGTATATGTTGACTGGAATAAAAAGTGAGGGTGAAATAGTACAATTTAACCAGTTAAAGTGGATATCAGAAGGAAAATGGAAACAATTACTCCCCTTGTACTCAAATGATGCTGAAGGAAAGCCAGATTCCAGACAGTTACACTCATATGGATTAAGAGTGTCTGGGTTAAAGGCTTTTTTGAGCCGTTACAATGCCAAGGGGATAAACAGAACTGAAAATTATCTCGAGCTTGAACGTATTTTTGTATTATGGATGTTAGGCCAAGTTTTTTCCCCAATGCTAGCACAGTATCGTTAGTTGGTTTTCTGGAATCTTTAGAAGATTTAAATAAAGCACCAAATAATGATTGGGGTTCTGTAATTTTAGCTGAGCTATATATATCTCTTGGTGATTGCTCAACTAAGAAGATATATAGCTTAAATACATTTTGGGTCGTATCGGAGGTAAGAACTATTTATTAGATTTATTATCGAGTTGTCAAACTTGTGGTGAATGTATTAATACATCAATTTTCGTCAATGTTATTTTCCAGTATTGGTGGTATACTTACTTTACGGTCGGTGAACCTGATCTTCACGATAGACGATTAATTTTTCCTGTCGCGTACAAGTACAAAGCTGATAGTTAGATTGGCCAGGTTAATGATTGGTCAGCTGCTTGAAAGTTGGTTGGTTGAACAATACACTCTACCACCTGGGTGCATAATTATTCTTGAATCACTGGACAACTCCCCTACGAATTCCAAGAGGGATTTGGTGCATAAAATCTGCTCACTAGATAGACAATGGAAGGGTGAAGCTTAACAATTCCAACTTCATCTAGAGAAAAATCATCCGTTAAGAAAGCTAGTGGCCGTGGATGCATGCAAATTTCCAATGCTTGAAGCCCCATGAGATCAAATGCAAAAGTAAAATTTATACCTTCTCTTGCTGCTGTACTAGACCCAGAACAAAGAGGTCTAGTCATGTTTTGTGCATCATTCAGCGCGAAATTCCATAATGAAAGAATGTTGAGTCTGCACGGCTTTCTGTGAAAAAGTAAAAAGCAGACATGAATAAATACGACAATATTACGACACTTCAAACCAAGAAAAGCAACAAATACAACAATATATAAGGGCGACATCTTTGTATCAAAAATATATAAATAAGTGCGGCATCTACAAACATGCATACAGCTATATCGCACAAAATTTGATCCAACAAATAAATCTTGCAATGCAATATTAAGCATTACTTGACTGAACAACTGAATGAGGGAGGATCCCGAAAGTTGAAAGATAAGCTAGTCAGCCTTTTTCAATGAGATTCACACTTTAAGTATACTCTTAACTTTCTGCAAAGTGCAGAAAGCTTATTTTCTATTCACTATATTGGGTTATGATGTAATGAACGTACAAATTTATCAATACAAATGATTACAAACATTATACATCAACAAGCACAGGTATCATCACCGTTGGATCAAACTTGACATACTGCTTAGAATCTGAACACCATTCCAGATGTATGTTTGAATCTTCAAGCTGATGCGTCATGAAATTCAAGCCATAGTCTCAAGCTTAACCACTACTAAAATACTAAGTTTTAGTCACGCCAAAAAACCGTGGCAGTTGACAAAAATCCGTGGCAAAAGGTCACTTGCCACGGAAGCCTCCTCGTGACAAATAGTCCCGTGGCTAAGTTTTGTGCATCAGTCTTCTTCTCATCGAAATATTTCAACCTCATGTTACGTTTGCCTGCCTTCCATTTTTCATGGATTTTCTCCTCCACCCAAAAGTTGATCTCATAAGAATAATGAAAAATATCCTACAACATTCATCACTTAAAATTTAGTAATCTTAAATCAATTAAATAATTTAATATATTATTTTCTTAACCTTCAACTCTTCAATGGATTCTTCAAGATTTTCTTCCTTGTGGGCATATCAGACCAGTCTGGAATGTCAAAAGGGAAGTTTTCTCCATTTAGTGCCAGCTTTCCACAGTAAGCCGAGATCTTATTTGCGTTCGGTCCAACTGGTGCGCCCCAGCAAAATTCCAGTGATACTTTCTCAACCTTTTTCAGCTTATTAAGGAAGTTCAACTTGACCCCTCCTATTACTTCCTTTGCTGCCGGAGGTTGTGGGTTTTCATCCATATTTCCTGCAAGAACCACAAACAACAAGTAAGCACATCATAAAAAAAATAAAAAGATCACACAACGTGTGGATAAAAAACACATAATAAGAAATTAATCAAGGAATGCATTCAACCCTTCCTCATACTCTAGAGAATGAAAAGATATAAAGAAGTCAGCGAGCAATGTAGCAAGTTGAATCTGCATTGATAATATATGTCAACTCAGTCCATAAGAAACCCAAGAAGGAAAAGATATAAAGAAGTCAGAGAGCAATGTGGCCAAGGTGAGTATGCATTGATAATATATGTCTACTCAGTCCATAAGAAACTCAAATAATTTCAAAACCTGGCTTCATAAATAGTACCAAGGAAAGTGCTATGTGATATTTCACAAGCTTGAGAACCGAAGAACAAGTAACTGTGGCAAGTGCACTATTTATGTCTCACTATCTTCCACCTTAAAGCCCCGCAAATAGTGCACTTGTCCATGGTTTTTCCTTTTTTTTCTAAAGGGGGAATCCCAAACAGAAAACCAATTATCATAAACTCCTGATATATAAGCCAACAACCTACCCTCAAACAACATGTTTCATAAGGAAAGAGAACAAATTTTGCTTGCAGATTTAAAGAAACATGCCATTGAATTCATACGGATATTGGTGCTCAGAAAAAAGTAGAAAGTTCCTATTGTGTTTTATCTAGTTGATGCTGAGATAACCAGTTAATATGTAACATGGCACATTCATTTCTAGACAAACTTATTACTACTAGCCTGTTACAGTAAAACCTAATGAAATGGGATAAGTTGAGGCTCTTGAGGGTACGCCTCAAATGATAGTACCAAATTGTAGGAACACAATACTACCTCAAACTATCTTTATTTAAACAATAAAATCTGCAAACTCTCTGTCAGGATATAGAAAACAAGTCAATCATGTGAGAGACTCGGTCTAGTGCTGAACTTCATATAATGTGATAACCACAAAACATTGTGTGTAAGTGTATTGTAATACAAGTTGGTGCTATCCCAGATGAGAAACTTTTCGGATTATGAACTACTAATCACATAACTACAAATTTATCGGAGTAGTAAAACTGTAAAAGTCTCCTATTTGACCCTCTAATTCAAAAACCATTGCTTCATCAAAGAGTACTTGGAAATTACTACACATGTCTTTACGAAAATACTTCTGACGTGTGCTATACAGAAATTTTAATTTTACCATCTACATTTGATTTGAAAGTTTAATGGAGTCATGGAGATAAAGCTGATAGATGAAAGACATTATTCCATAAAGGTATACTTCGTGCTTAAGTTAGAATAGAGGCTACATACAACAAATTCGATGTTTAAACAAGCATACAAAGTAAAAAATACAACAAAGAAGAGTAAGGATGCAACAGCAGTCTTAAGGAACAACCAAAAATAGTATTTGACAAACCTAGAAAGACATGCATACTGGGTTTTGCAATTACACTTGAAATAGAAATACAATTCTAAACACAAACCTAGTATATTTGATATTACAAAGCAAGAACAGTAGAATTTCAAAACAAAAATTGAACTTTGACCTAAAAGAAACTCAAAATATATGACAATCGCAGTAGGAAATCAAGGAGAAAGAAATTAGATTTCTTACCAGCTTGTGCAGATAAAATCGATGATGTCTTGCAGAGAATGAAGAAATTGATGGATTTCCTTCTTCCAAATCTGACCCGATATCATAAAACAGTTCAAATTAAAGAAGATATAAATTCTAAAGCAGTAAAAAAACTGAAGCTGGAACGAAATTAGGTTGATTCAGACATATAGAATTACTACTTAAAAAACCCTAGTTTCAGAAAATCAAAATCAGAAGATCTAATTTTAGAAAATGTTTTTATAGCAACCATAATCGAAGAAAGAGGAGAGTTGAGGGAGGTGGGAGGAACTGCAGGAATTGGATGAACTGGGGACTTATCTCATCAGGTGGGGATCGTGGTCTTCTGCTGGGTTTACTAGCCACGACTTGAGATTTTAAGAAAATTCTAGGAGAATTACGATCATTCTTTAAGTGTTATATTATTCTTTTATCTCCTTATAAAACATGGAATACCAACACCAATTAGGAATCTAGTTATTTTAGGAATTAGTTTATGTTTTCTTAATTGTGGTATTTGCTTTAGACTCAAGTTATGTTTTCTATATATACATAAGTTCATTCTAGGGTTTAGTTATTCAGTGAATAACTTCTCTATTCTATTAGAATCGTATAGATCTTATCACTTTCTTTTTCACGGGCCATGGCAACTTCTTTTCCGGGGAGTTATAATACAGCCACTTGGTGTCTCGAAATAGAAAATTTTAATAACTACACTGCTGAAGATATGTATGAATTTTTTAAGGACTACAATGTTGCACATGTTTATATGACACCGATTTATGTGATCACTTATGCAGAAGTGCGCTTCTTGTCCAAAGGAGAGGCTGAAGCAGCTCTACATGCTTCCCAAGGTAAAACCTCTGAGTTCTTAGTTTTGATTTCTAATTTTTCAATTCTTATTTAGTTTGTTAAAAAGAAAAGACTTCCAGGAATTGATATATCATCTACCCTGATTTTCTTTACCTCACTAATAATTCAATTATTTTTTCACTAATATTGATTCCTGTTTTTTTCTTTCTTGTAGGTACTTTTGAGGCATCGCGTAGTACATATGGTGCGGATAGGCGATATTGGCGACCACCCTTATCCCCGATTTTGAAATGACAACTTTAAAGCTACAACATCAATCAAATTTTCAATCCGTCTCGTTTGCTTTTATAGTTCTTGTCATAAAAATTACAAATATTATTCATAGCCAATTTAATTTTTTATGACAATCATTATTATAGAAAGGCACTAGATCTGAGCAAGGATTTATACCTTTTCGAGTTCTGGTTAGGTTAAGTGATTATAACTGTTGTTTTTCCAAATCTAATTTTTTTATTTCTTTGATTTTAGTATGTTTTTATTCTTAATTAGGTTTTCTAAGTTCTGGTAAGATCCTTACTACTCCTATATTACATGTTGCATATTAAGATACGCATCGCTACCACTCCTGGTAATAATGTTATTAATGATGTGAGTCATGTTTCTTCGAAAGGAGCTTACTGGGTAAATTTATCAGGGGCAAAAGGTGAGATTTATTCTCAAAAATAATAAATAACATATCTCCTCTTGGAAGTTAGACATGACGGCTAGTGTTAATAAAAATAAATTTATTAATCTGGCCATGCATAAAAAAAATTCAAAGAAAATGTTTGATGTTATTTTTTTCTGGTGATTTTCTCAAAAACTCGGATTATATACCGTTCACTAGGCTTACGACACGGTCCTTAACGTTGATTAATTTCTAAAATCATACTAATTTAATTATATTTTTGCTAAGTAATCGATTTGTAAGACCTAATACTTCCCTTGCAAAATCGCTCGTATAATCACCGACAACACATACCTATACCATATCATCCAACTTCATTGTGTCAGCGCAGCTAAATTGCACCATTGCTAAAAACATGATGACATATCTCAAGAAACAACATGTATAACTATCGATCCTATGCCGCATTTCCTTTCGCTTGGAATATCGCTGATTCCGTCCCATCAGTAATCATCATTGTTAAATGTAATCCGTCCAAGTGTTGATTAGTACAACGATTCCTTTATGTCTATATTATGTAATGTTCATTTTTTTTAATAAACAGACTGTGCAAAAGTAAAAGAACATAAATATTACATTGGGATTAAGATAACGTATTTGAAGCACTATGGACATTGCCTCCCGTTGCTAGTGTTCTCGAATTCCTGGTTGCATTCTAGACAGTACATGCAACACCAATCATTTGCGAAGCGAGTTATTTGCGTCAGTATAGTCAATGTATCTCCTACCTGTAATAACATATCACGTCAAATTTTTGGAGTCGTGTAATAAATTAGTTCATATTGTTGAGATTATTAGTCCCACATTGTCTGAGCATCTAAGATCCTGCGGTTTATAACTTCTTAGGGCCTCTCCGCTCATTCCCAATTGGTTTTGATTTGGATTTCGGGAGACTTTAACATGGAATCAGAGCAGGCTATTTGCGACGAGTCATTAGACCGCTCCTTTACCCCGCGTCATCCGATTTAATTGTCCACGTGTTAGACCCAGCGAGGCTACATGTGAGGGGGAGTGTTGAGATTATTAGTCCCTTGCATGGGCATCTAAGATCATGTGGTTTATAATCTCTTAGGGCCTCTCTGCTCATTGACGATTGGTTTTGAGTTGGATTCCCGCAGACTTTAACACATACCTCGATCTCATGATTCATTTTCTTTTCACATGGCATATCCATTGACATCATGTGTTTTCATTTTATATATTGAATGGATTGCCTGAACAATGGATTTGAGGAGTTTATGTTGGTTTAGGTCAGCAATTTTTCAGTAAAATCTGAATAATGAGAAACTTGGAAAGCAAAAAAATGGTCAAAGTCGTCCTTTGATTAGAAATCCTTTGAGAATTTTATTGTTGTTTGCATCACCACCTTCATAATCTTAATACAGCTCAGTTAATTTCTATAGGTGAAATAATAATTTTCAATGTGATGATGGCTTTCATTTTTTGTAGTTATATGGGTAGTATAAGTCATAATTCGGTCCTCTATTCATATTGAACTTTCAAAGAAAAGTTAGCTTCTCACTTTGATGTATCCTCTCTTCTAAAGTGAGAGGCACCGCCACCACCACCTATTTTCATCACTGTACATTTCTCTTCACTTTAATCTGTAATTTCACTACAACATCAAATAGTTGATTTCTGCTAAGTATCTCTCTGTCTTTGTTGACTTAGTGATGCCCCATATTTTACTTTTCCTCTTTCTGTTGTCCATATTCATTTCAAATTGACATTGAATAATTTAAGAGTGTTTTCTCAATTATGATGATTGTTGCAGTTCAACCTGGATAGTGTTGTTGAATAGTTTTCATCTATGTAACAGGTACCTGAAACACTCTCAGACGAGGTTCTTGGAAAGATGGGTACGTCACGAAAGACTGTCGTGCCTATTATTGCTCCTAATGATCTTGTTGATGCTGATTTTCTTATCTTTGTGTTCCCTAATGATGGAAGCTCGATGCAATACTTTACTAGACCACAGGGGCATGGCCGTCTCTACCATGTTAGAGGCTTAGGGCGAACTTTCAAAAATGGGCCTCTTATTTCTAGTGTATAGACATAAATGAAGAATCGAAGATTAAATTAATTGAGAAATCCGTAATGCATGAAGCATGCATGCATATAAAGTCCAATAAGAGTTTAGAAATAATTAAATTTTTATTTTAGAAAGTTATATTGATAACTAACACATAGCGGCCGCCCACATCTTTTGATATTTTAAACTTGTTTTTTGATAGAAAAAATAATATTAGAAACACTGTAAAATATTTAGAAAAAGTCGTTGTAGTTTAGCAAATAGTGTGGAGGAAAAATTTTAAGGGTAACAAAATAAAGGTACTTTCGGTAAGTATAAGCTAAGGATCTGTAAAAATTCGCATCGCCAAACTATATTAGTTGATCTTATTAATATTTTGAACGAAATCTCCTATTGCCGAGTTTTGATTGGTCACCATACGTAATTTGTATTCTGGAAACTAGGTTGTATAGGTCATTCATAATTTTTTGGGCCCCTCCAAAATTTGGGCCTAGGACGGTAGACCATCTCGCCCTAAGCCTAAGACGGCCCTGCACAAGGGGTCTATGGAGAACACAATCTTTGGCTAGCAAACCTGCTGGAATATTTTATAGTACTGGGTCCCAAGGTTGTGTCACGAAACAACTGTATAAGTCTCCCTTTGCTCTCTCTACCTAACAAGTGACAAATTGTTCACCGAAAGTAGTACTAGTTCGATTATGTAGCCTCTAAAAATCTTATAAAGGGTGTGGGTGAACGAAATAAGGGAAGTGATGCTTGACGATGCACACCTAATAACACCTCAGATCCTTTAAACAATGCGAAGTAAAAATGACTTAAATAAGTACATGAATACATAATTCCAAATATCAATCAGCTAATGAAATAATTGCTTCCAAATAACAAAAATGACAGTTTAGTGGAACATACAATTAGTTAAATAAATTCTGGATACTTTCTTATCTTTGATTCCCCTTGAATGGCGAAAGTTCAATGACCTCACACTGAACTTGAGGGTTCAATCAGTACTAGTTTTTTATATAATATAAAATATTCCCATTCAATGGTGGAAGTTCAATGACCTCACATTTTTGTTTGAATCCTTGATTCTATTGCTGATGATTTTTGCCAAGAACATTGGCCCATCGGATATTTGCATTCATATTGTTTGAGTAGGTGAGTGTCTATACAATATTTTATATCAGAGGAATTGGTTATTACAAAGATTAAGTACGAGGTTTTGATTTGGGGGTCACCAAATTGCTAGAAGAGCCTAGAAAAATCATTATGCGAAGGTTTCAAAAAAATAAAATTGTGAGAAGATTTGTTGAATGATTTCAATTGGTTATCTTAACAAACTTTATCTAGGAATGAAACACTTGATATTGATTTACTCCAATATCCATCGGGTAGCATGGCAGTAAGGGGGTTGAAGTTTTTCGTACTGTAAACGGTGTTATTGCATACAGTTTATTAGGTGGGATAAGTTTAAAAGAATTGAGTTTTGTTTTATTCTAAATTACTCCTTGGCGCGAAATTTGATTATTTGTGTTTGATTCTATCATTGTGGAATCACTCTACTACAATGCGTCTTTTTCGTTGTGGGAGTTTACAATAATTTGATAAATGAATTTGGTTGTTTTCTTGAATGCATATATCCAACTTCACTTAAAGATTAGAGAAATTTACTAATCTTCTGTCCCCACAAGTAGATTATAGGTGTCACTCCTAGATAAGTTGAGTTAGTGTTTGTACATCTAATCCAGCATAATAGCAAGTGTGATTAGGTGTATGAACACTAACCCAGTTTGAGTTAGTACGTAAAGATCTTTCCAACTGTGTTATTGTTGAGACTTACATCAACTGTTGCCGTGCAACGCCATTGTAAATGGATAGCTAGATCTCTTACTATAAAACGTACAGCTTATGTCGCCTTTTTCTCCATCACTGTTGCACAAATCGTGCGTCCTGACTAAGATTGGGAAATATGGTGCAAAGGTGTTTGCAACATCTCAAGGCTATATAACCGCACTTATTCATCTATGCACTAGACAATAATACCAGCCACGATACTAAAGGGGTTAGCCGTGACTGTTTTGGGAAAGGAGTTTCCTAAAACGGATAGAATTCTTGGTAGCCAAGTTTGTAACCTATATAAATAGGTAATTAGGCCTTGTAGAATTATATTGTTTAGAAAATGATTAAGAGATTGGTGGGAGATTTCTTGTATAGATTTTAGGGCTAAAGCTAGGGTTTCGTTGTGAGAGCATATTGGTGAGGAACAAGAGACAAGGTTATCGTCTCGGGTAATTGTTCCGGTGTAACCAAGGGTTTGCTGGGATTCACACCACGTTGTAATGGTTTTTCTTCATAGTGGATTTGAGTTGGTGCGACTCAAAGTGGACGTAGACAATATATACAAGTTGTATGTATTGGTCGAACCACTATAAATCTTGTGTCTTGTGAGTTGATTTATCTTTCTCGTATTGTTATAGTTGCTTGTGCTTGGTTTACTTATTATTCATCATAATATCTCAAGATCCATTATTATGCGGTTGTCAGTGATTCTATAAGAAAATCCTAACAACTGGTATCAGAGCTCGGTTTAGAGCTTTAGGGTTATCGTAGTACTATTGGAGTGGGAGTTATGGGTGATAATAACGAAAGTACGATACCTAGGGTTAAAGTTTTTAATGGGAAGAACTTTGCGTTTTGGAAGTCTCAGATGGAAGACTACCTATATGAGAAAGACCTTGATCATCCATTGGGTGGAGTTGCGAAAAAGGAAGCACTCAAAGACGATGAATGGAAAACTCTTGATCGGAAGTGTGTATCCATGATTCGTAGATGTCTAATGGAGGAAGTCTACAATAACGTACAAGAGAAAACTAGTACGAAGGATCTTATGGATAAACTTGAAAAGTTGTATCAAAAGTCATCAGCCTCGGGGAAAATTATGATGTGTGGACAATTATTTAATGTGAATATGCAAGAAGGAGAAGCGATTTCAGTTCATCTTGGGAAGTTTAAATAAATTTCTCATCTTTCAAAAGTTAGTATTACTTTTGATGATGAAGTTAAAGATTTAAGGTTGTTTTCGTTATTACCAAAGAGTTGAGAAACCGCAAGAACAACCATTAGTAATTCTGCAGGAGCGGGAATTTGAAGCTTGATGATGTGCAACAAAGGTTAATTGGTGAAGAGGAAAAAAGAATAGAACAAGGCTATAGTTCTAGTACTTCAAGCTCGGCCTTAAGTTTGCAGGAATAAGATAAAGGCAGGAGTTCAAATCGGAACAACAAGAACAAATCTAGATGGAAGTCTAGAGGAAAGTCTAGGGGGAGATCTCAATCCCGGACTAGAGATGTTGTTGAGTGTTAGGCGTGTAAGAAAGTAGGAAACTTCAAGCGCGATTGTCCGGAAAACAAAGGTGCTAATAATGGTGGAAATAAAGGTAATCAAGAAGAGGTTAACGTAGTTGCAGCTGTGGAACCGGTGAAGGTCCTTGTTGATAGCAAGAAGGTGATTATGGAAGGTTTTCTGCTACTCTCTGAGAAAAAGCAAGATGAGTCTTGGATTACAGACTCAGGAGCTTCTTTCCATGCAACGGGTGATAAGAGTATTATGATCTCTTATAAAGAAGGATATTATGGCAAAGTATTCTTACGTGACGGTGAAGCATGCGACATCATTGGTTTGGGTGATGTGATCTTGAAAGTCAACGGTTCGACATGAAAATTGAAGGATGTACTACACGTTCCAAATTTGAAGAAGAACTTGGTGTCTGTGGGCCAAGTTTGTGATGATGACTGTGAAGTTGTGCTTACTAAACACAATTGGAAAGTGAAGAACGGAGCTACGGTATTAGCTCGTGGAGTTAGATTCGGTACTCTATACCGGACTTCAGGTGGAACTACTTTAGCAGTGGCTAGTAGTGGTGAAGACACTAACTTATGGCATAGAAGATTAGGGCATATGAGTGAGAAGAACATGAAGAATTATGTTCGGGGGGATATCTACCTAAGGTGAAATATGTTGATATGAGTTTTTGTGAAGACTGTGTTCTTAGAAAGCAAAAACGGATTAGTTTCAGCAGAGGCGGCAGAGCCTTGAAAAGTGAGAAACTTGATTTGGTTCATACTGATGTATGGGGACCAATTGATGTTGCATCTCACAGCAAGTTTCAATATTATATCATCTTTATTGATGATCACTCAATGAAGGTGTGGCTTTACTTTATGAAGAATAAGTTTGAGGTTTATGAAGTGTTTTAGAAGTGGAAAGCTTTGGTTGAAACAGAAACTGGTCTGAAGTTGAAGTGTCTAAGGTCAGACAACGGTGGTGAGTATGACAAAACAGAATTCTTACAGTTACGTGCTAAAAATGAAATTCGTTTGGAGAGGACAGTTCCAAGGATTCCACAGGAAAATGAAGTAGCAGGACGTATGAATTGGACGTTGAATGCACGTGCTAGGTGCATGAGGTTGCAATCTGGTTTGCCCGAGACCTTCTGGGCACATGCAACAGAGACGGCTGCTTATCTAATCAATAGGACACCTAGTAGTCCATTAGATATGAAGATACCAGAGGAGGTTTGGACCGTAAAAAAGGTAAATCTTTCATATTTGAAAGTTTTTGGTTGTGTTGGTTATGTTCATCTTAGTCCTGGTAAGAGGTCTAAGATAGGTGCTCAAGCAAAGAAGTGTATATTTTTTTGTTACGGAAATGACGCTTTTGGGTATAAACTTTGGGACTACGAGGGTCACAAAGTTATTAGAAGTAGATACGTCACTTTTAATGAGAACGAACTGTACAAGGACAGGAACAAAACACAAGTTGAAGATGTCGGATCAAGTAACATCGATAAGGAGTTGTATATCGATATTGATGATGTTTCTGGAAAAAGTGTGGTACAAGAAGGGTACGATATTACTGATGGCAGGGAAGTATAAGGTGAAGAGACTTCTGCTGTAGTGGGAGTTACTCTTATAGTTCCACAAGAAATATGAAGATCATCAAGAACTCCAAAACCAAACCCAAGGTATGCTATGAATTATCTATTACTTATGGATGGAGGTGAACCTGAAGATATTAAAGAAGCACTAGCGGCTGATGATTCAGGCAAGTGGCAACTTGCTATGGAAGATGATATGAATTCACTTGAGGAGAATGACGCTTGGGTGTTAGTAAAATTACCAATAGGTAAGAAGGCGTTGCATAATAAGTGGATTTATCGGATGAAGTCTGAAGCAAATGGAGATATTCGCTACAAGGCGAGGTTGGTTGTGAAAGGTTTCCATAAAAAACATGGTGTTGATTACAACGAGATATTTTCTCTAGTTGTGAAGATGACTACTATTAGAGCAGTGTTAATTCTAGTGGCTTCTGAAGATCTCTACCTTGAACAGCTGGATGTAAAGACAACTTTTCTTCATGGTGGCCTAGATGAAGAAATTTACATGAAGTAAACAGAAGGATTCATAGTAAAAGGCAAGGAAGAGATGGTTTGCAAGATAAAAAAGAGTTTGTATGGTTTAAAACAAGCCCCGATACAGTGGTACAAGAAGTTTGATAACTTCATGCATAGAGGTGGTTACTCACGCTGTAATGCAGATCATTGTTGTTATTTCAAAAGGTGCGGTTCTGACTACATCATTTTATTACTGTATGTGGATGATATGTTGGTTGCCGGAACATCTCTACAAGAAGTTGAGAGTTTGAAGAAACAATTAGCAAGTGAGTTTGCTATGAAAGATCTTGGTGAAGCAAAGAAGATTCTTGGTATGAGGATCATAAGAGACAGAGCTAAGGGTATACTTATGCTTAGTCAGGCTGAATATATTGAACGAGTGTTGAAAAGGTTCAATATGGAGAATGCTAAACCAGTTAGTTCTCCACATGGAAGTTAAATTCGTCTTTCAAGTATGCAGTGTGCGAAGACAAATGAAAAAAAGGACTACATGGCTAACGTACCATATTCTTAGTCTATTAGGAGTCTACTGTATGTTATGGTGTGCACGAGACCGGATATTGCACATGTATTGGGAGTAGTGAGTAGATATACAAGCAACCCAAGCAAACAACATTGAGAATTTGTGAAGTGGATTCTCAGGTATTTGAGAGGTAACACAAACGTACCATTGTGTTATGGAAAATGTGGTTCTATCTTGAGGGGTTATGTGGACGCATAATTCGCAGGTGATATAGATAAACAGCGAAGTACAAACGGTTATGTTTATACTATGGGGTCAGCTGCAGTGAGTTGGAACTCACGTTTACAGAAGTTGGTGACATTTTTTACTACGAAAGCGGAGTACGTAGCAGTAATAGAAGCGAGCAAGGAGATGATTTGGTTACGAGGTTTGCTAGATGAGTTGGGAAAGGAACAAAGAGATAATTTCTGTTTTGCGACAGTCAAAGCGCTATACATTTAGGAAAGAACTCAGCTTATCATGCTAGGACGAAGCATATAGATATTCGTTATCATTTCATTCGGGATCTCTTAGAAGAAGGAGAGTTGAAGCTCGAGAAGATTCTTGGTTCGAAGAATCCGGCGGATATGTTTACCAAGGGAGTCACATCAGACAAGCTAAAGCTATGCAAGGCTTTAATTGGTCTCTCAGAATGAGGATCTGGGAGGGGAGCCGCACTAACATGAAGATGTTTTAGCACCGTCAAATCCAAAGTTTAAGAAAAGAATGATTGAAGACAATCAATGAGTCTTCAAAGTAGGAGATTGTTAGTGAATTTAAGACTAATTATTTCCTAAGTTAGCCGTGACTGTTTTGGGAAAGGGGTTTCCTAAAACGACTAGAATTCCTGGTGACCAAGTTTGTAACCTATATAAATAGGTAATTAAGCCTTGTAGAATTGTATTGTATAGAAAACGATTAAGAGATCGGTGAGAGATTTCTTATATAGATTTTAGAGCTAAAGTTAGGGTTTCGTTGTGAGAGCATATTGGTGAGGAACAAGAGACAAGGTTTTTGTCTCAGGTAATTGTTGCGGTGTAACCAAGGGTTTGTTGGGATTCACACGAGTTTGTAATCGTTTTTCTTCATAGTGGATTTGAGTTGGTGCAGCTCAAAGTGGACGTATACAATATATACAAGTTGTATGTATTGGTCGAACCACTATAAATCTTGTATCTTGTGAGTTGATTTATCTTTATCGTATTATTATAGTTGCTTGTGCTTGGTCTACTTATTATTCTTCATAATATTTCAAGATCCGTTAATCCGCGGTTGTCAGTGATTCCATAAGAAAATCCTAACATAATCTTGAGTTTTAGCAAGGGAGAAACAGACCAACTTTGATGAGGACTTCAGTGGTGATGTATATACGAACTCTGTGATTGACTTGATAGCAACAGTCTTAGCTACTAAATTATGTGCAAGCTATAAATCGTTCATTTAAAAGCTCCCTGCAGATGTGGTAAGTATATAAATACTTTTCATTTCTCTATTTATAGTTCACGTTCAACAAGCATCTTCTTTAGCATATGCTAATCCAGGTTTTTTATTTAATTTTTTTCTACTACCTCGCTGTTAGAGATTCTTCATGCGTTGGGTTATTTATCGATAATGGGTTTCTCATTTCTTGGTTGTTCAATCATTAAACCAACATATGAGATTGTATAGGTGGGATTAGTATTTTTCCAACTGATAGACATTACCTTTTTTTTTTCTTTTTTTTTT